>NW_027616730.1:0-199721 GCF_964187855.1 Myxine glutinosa
CACTTGTGTTAGTGTTGAAAAACCACTTTTTCGCACTTGTGTTGGTGCAGGAAACCACTTTTGCACTTGTATTAGTGTCGAAAAAAACACTTTTTGCACTTGAGATAGTGTTGAAAAACCACTTTTCGCACTTGTGTTAGTGTTGAAAAACAACTTTTCGCACTTGTGTTAGTTTTGAAAAACCACTTTTCGCACTTGTGTTGGTGCAGGAAACCACTTTTTGCACTTGTATTAGTGTGGAAAAACACTTTTTTGCACTTGTTTATAGTGTTGAAAAACCACTTTTCGCACTTGTGTTTAGTGTTGAAAAAACCACTTTTCGCACTTGTGTTGGTGCAAGAAACCACTTTTGCACTTGTATTAGTGTGGAAAAAACACTTTTTGCACTTGTGATAGTGTTGAAAAAACCACTTTTCGCACTTGTGTTAGTGTTGAAAAACCACTTTTCGCACTTGTGTTGGTGCAGGAAACCACTTTTGCACTTGTATTAGTGTGGAAAAAAACACTTTTTGAACTTGTGATAGTGTTGAAAAACCACTTTTCGCACTTGTGTTAGTGTTGAAAAAACCACTTTTCGCACTTGTGTTTAGTGTTGAAAAACCACTTTTCGCACTTGTGTTAGTGTTGAAAAACCACTTTTCGCACTTGTGTTGGTGCAGGAAACCACTTTTGCACTTGTATTAGTGTGGAAAAAACACTTTTTGCACTTGTGATAATGTTGAAAAAACCACTTTTCGCACTCGTGTTAGTGTTGAAAAAACCACTTTTCGCACTTGTGTTAGTGTTGAAAAACCACTTTTCGCCCTTGTGTTGGTGCAGGAAAACCACTTTTGCACTTGTATTAGTGTGGAAAAAACACTTGTCGCACTTGTGTTAGTGTTGAAAAAACCACTTTTCGCACATGTGTTAGTGTTGAAAAACCACTTTTCGCACTTGTGTTAGTGTTGAAAAACCACTTTTCGCACTTGTGTTGGTGCAGGAAAACCACTTTTTGCACTTGTATTAGTGTGGAAAAAAACACTTTTTGCACTTGTGATAGTGTTGAAAAAACCACTTTTCGCACTTGTGTTTAGTGTTGAAAAACCACTTTTCGCACTTGTGATGGTGCAGGAAACCACTTTTGCACTTGTATTAGTGTGGAAAAAAACACTTTTCGCACTTGTGTTAGTGTTGAAAAAACCACTTTTCGCACTTGTGTTAGTGTTGAAAACCACATTTCGCACTTGTGTTGGTGCAGGAAACCACTTTTGCACTTGTATTAGTGTGGAAAAAACACTTTTTTGCACTTGTGTTAGTGTTGAAAAACCACTTTTCGCACTTGTGTTGGTGCAGGAAACCACTTTTGCACTTGTATTAGTGTGGAAAAACCACTTTTCGCACATGTGTTAGTGTTGAAAAACCACTTTTCGCACTTGTGTTAGTGTTGAAAAACCACTTTTCGCACTTGTGTTGGTGCAGGAAACCACTTTTGCACTTGTATTAGTGTCGAAAAAAACACTTTTTTGCACTTGAGATAGTGTTGAAAAACCACTTTTCGCACTTGTGTTAGTGTTGAAAAAACAACTTTTCGCACTTGTGTTAGTTTTGAAAAACCACTTTTCGCACTTGTGTTGGTGCAGGAAACCACTTTTGCACGTGTATTAGTGTGGAAAAACCACTTTTCGCACTTGTGTTAGTGTTGAAAAACCACTTTTTCGCACTTGTGTTAGTGTTGAAAAACCACTTTTCGCACGTGTGTTGGTGCAGGAAACCACTTTTGCACTTGTATTAGTGTGGCAAAAAACACTTTTTGCACTTGTGATAGTGTTGAAAAACCACTTTTCGCAGTTGTGTTAGTGTTGAAAAACCACTGTTCGCACTTGTGTTAGTGTTGAAAAAACCACTTTTCGCACTTGTGTTGGTGCAGGAAACCACTTATGCACTTGTATTAGTGTGGAAAAAACACTTTTTGCACTTGTGATAGTGTTGAAAAACCACTTTTTGCACTTGTGTTAGTGTTGAAAAACCACTTTTCGCACTTGTGTTGGTGCAGGAAACCACTTTCGCACTTGTATTAGTGTGGAAAAAACACTTTTTGCACTTGTTATAGTGTTGAAAAGCACTTTTCGCACTTGTGTTAGTGTTGAAAAAACCACTTTTCGCACTTGTGTTGGTGCAGGAAACCACTTTTGCACTTGTATTAGTGTGGAAAAAGCACTTTTTACACTTGTGATAGTGTTGAAAAACCACCTTTCGCACTTGTGTTAGTGTTGAAAAACCACTTTTCGCACTTGTGTTGGTGCAGGAAACCACTTTTGCACTTGTATTAGAGTGGAAAAAAACACTTTTTGAACTTGTGATAGTGTTGAAAAAACCACTTTTCGCACTTGTGTTAGTGTTGAAAAAACCACTTTTCGCACTTGTGTTAGTGTTGAAAAACCACTTTTCGCACTTGTGTTGGTGCAGGAAACCACTTTTGCACTTGTATTAGTGTGGAAAAAAACACTTTTCGCACTTGTGTTAGTGATGAAAAAACCACTTTTCGCACTTGTCTTAGTGTTGAAAACCACATTTCGCTCTTTGTGTTGGTGCAGGGAAACCAGTTTTGCACTTGTATTAGTGTGGAAAAAACACTTTTTGCACTTGTGTTAGTGTTGAAAAACCCACTTTTCGCACTTGTGTTAGTGTTGAAAAACCACTTTTCGCACTTGTGTTGGTGCAGGAAACCACTTTTGCACTTGTATTAGTGTGGCAAAAAACACTTTTTGCACTTGTGGTAGTGTTGAAAAACCACTTTTCGCACTTGTGTTAGTGTTGAAAAACCACTTTTCGCACTTGTGTTAGTGTTGAAAAACCACTTTTCGCACTTGTGTTGGTGCAGGAAACCACTTTTGCACTTGTATAAGTGTGGAAAAAAACACTTTTTTGCACTTGTGATAGGGTGGAAAAAACACTTTTTTGCACTTGTGATAGTGTTGAAAAAACAACTTTTCGCACTTGTGTTAGTGTTGAAAAACCACTTTTCGCACTTGTGTTGGTGCAGGAAACCACTTTTTGCACTTGTATTAGTGTGGAAAAAACCACTTTTCGCACATGTGTTAGTGTTGAAAAAACCACATTTCGCACTTGTGTTAGTGTTGAAAAAACCACTTTTTGCACTTGTGTTGGTGCAGGACACCACTCTTGCACTTGTATTAGTGTGGAAAAAAACACTTTTTGCACTTGAGATAGTGTTGAAAAACCACTTTTCGCACTTGTGTTAGTGTTGAAAAACCACTTTTCGCACTTGTGTTGGTGCAGGAAACCACTTTTGCATGTGTATTTAGTGTGGAAAAACCACTTTTCGCACTTGTGTTAGTGTTGAAAAAACCACTTTTCGCACTTGTGTTAGTGTTGAAAAACCACTTTTCGCACTTGTGTTGGTGCAGGAAACCACATTTGCACTTGTATTAGTGTGGCAAAAACACTTTTTGCACTTGTGATAGTGTTGAAAAAACGACTTTTCGCACTTGTGTTAGTGTTGAAAAAACCACTTTTCGCACTTGTGTTAGTGTTGAAAAACCACTTTTCGCACTTGTGTTGGTGCAGGAAACCACTTTTGCACTTGCATTAGTGTGGAAAAAACACTTTTTTGCACTTGTGATAGTGTTGAAAAACCACTTTTCGCACTCGTGTTAGTGTTGAAAAAACCACTTTTTCGCACTTGTGTTAGTGTTGAAAAACCACTTTTCGCACTTGTGTTGGTGCAGGAAACCACTTTTGCACTTGTATTAGTGTGGAAAAAAACACTTGTCGCACTTGTGTTAGTGTTGAAAAACCACTTTTCGCACATGTGTTAGTGTTGAAAAACCACTTTTTGCACTTGTGTTAGTGTTGAAAAAACCACTTTTCGCACTTGTGTTGGTGCAGGAAACCACTTTTGCACTTGTATTAGTGTGGAAAAAACACTTTTTGCACTTGTGTTAGTGTTGAAAAACCACTTTTTCGCACTTGTGTTGGTGCAGGAAACCACTTTTGCACTTGTATTAGTGTGGAAAAAACCACTTTTCGCACATGTGTTAGTGTTGAAAAACCACTTTTCGCACTTGTGTTAGTGTTGAAAAACCACTTTTCGCACTTGTGTTGGTGCAGGAAACCACTTTTGCACTTGTATTAGTGTCGAAAAAACACTTTTTGCACTTGAGATAGTGTTGAAAAACCACTTTTCGCACTTGTGTTAGTGTTGAAAAACAACTTTTCGCACTTGTGTTAGTTTTGAAAAACCCACTTTTCGCACTTGTGTTGGTGCAGGAAACCACTTTTGCACTTGTATTAGTGTGGAAAAACACTTTTTGCACTTGCTATAGTGTTGAAAAACCACTTTTCGCACTTGTGTTAGTGTTGAAAAACCACTTTTCGCACTTGTGTTGGTGCAAGAAACCACTTTTGCACTTGTATTAGTGTGGAAAAAAACACTTTTTTGCACTTGTGATAGTGTTGAAAAACCACTTTTTGCACTTGTGTTAGTGTTGAAAAACCACTTTTCGCACTTGTGTTGGTGCAGGAAACCACTTTTTGCACTTGTATTAGTGTGGAAAAAAACACTTTTTGAACTTGTGATAGTGTTGAAAAACCACTTTTCGCACTTGTGTTAGTGTTGAAAAACCACTTTTCGCACTTGTGTTAGTGTTGAAAAACCACTTTTCGCACTTGTGTTAGTGTTGAAAAACCACTTTTCGCACTTGTGTTGGTGCAGGAAACCACTTTTGCACTTGTATTAGTGTGGAAAAACACTTTTTTGCACTTGTGATAATGTTGAAAAAACCACTTTTCGCACTCGTGTTAGTGTTGAAAAAACCACTTTTCGCACTTGTGTTAGTGTTGAAAAAACCACTTTTCGCCCTTGTGTTGGTGCAGGAAACCACTTTTGCACTTGTATTAGTGTGGAAAAAAACACTTGTCGCACTTGTGTTAGTGTTGAAAAACCACTTTTCGCACATGTGTTAGTGTTGAAAAACCACTTTTCGCACTTGTGTTAGTGTTGAAAAAACCACTTTTCGCACTTGTGTTGGTGCAGGAAACCACTTTTGCACTTGTATTAGTGTGGAAAAAACACTTTTTGCACTTGTGATAGTGTTGAAAAACCACTTTTCGCACTTGTGTTAGTGTTGAAAAAACCACTTTTTCGCACTTGTGATGGTGCAGGAAACCACTTTTGCACTTGTATTAGTGTGGAAAAAAACACTTTTCGCACTTGTGTTAGTGTTGAAAAACCACTTTTCGCACTTGTGTTAGTGTTGAAAAACCACATTTCGCACTTGTGTTGGTGCAAGAAACCACTTTTGCACTTGTATTAGTGTGGAAAAAAACACTTTTTGCACTTGTGTTAGTGTTGAAAAAACCACTTTTCGCACTTGTGTTGGTGCAGGAAACCACTTTTTGCACTTGTATTAGTGTGGAAAAACCACTTTTCGCACATGTGTTAGTGTTGAAAAAACCACTTTTCGCACTTGTGTTAGTGTTGAAAAACCACTTTTCGCACTTGTGTTGGTGCAGGAAACCACTTTTGCACTTGTATTAGTGTCGAAAAAACACTTTTTGCACTTGAGATAGTGTTGAAAAACCACTTTTCGCACTTGTGTTAGTGTTGAAAAACAACTTTTCGCACTTGTGTTAGTTTTGAAAAACCACTTTTCGCACTTGTGTTGGTGCAGGAAACCACTTTTGCACTTGCATTATTGTGGAAAAAACACTTTTTGCACTTGTGATAGTGGTGAAAAACCACTTTTCGCACTCGTGTTAGTGTTGAAAAACCACTTTTCGCACTTGTGTTAGTGTTGAAAAACCACTTTTCGCACTTGTGTTGGTGCAGGAAACCACTTTTGCACTTGTATTAGTGTGGAAAAAACACTTGTCGCACTTGTGTTAGTGTTGAAAAACCACTTTTCGCACATGTGTTAGTGTTGAAAAACCACTTTTTGCACTTGTGTTAGTGTTGAAAAACCACTTTTCGCACTTGTGTTGGTGCAGGAAACCACTTTTGCACTTGTATTAGTGTGGAAAAAACACTTTTTGCACTTGTGTTAGTGTTGAAAAACCACTTTTCGCACTTGTGTTGGTGCAGGAAACCACTTTTGCACTTGTATTAGTGTGGAAAAACCACTTTTCGCACATGTGTTAGTGTTGAAAAACCACTTTTCGCACTTGTGTTAGTGTTGAAAAACCACTTTTCGCACTTGTGTTGGTGCAGGAAACCACTTTTGCACTTGTATTAGTGTCGAAAAAACACTTTTTGCACTTGAGATAGTGTTGAAAAACCACTTTTCGCACTTGTGTTAGTGTTGAAAAACAACTTTTCGCACTTGTGTTAGTTTTGAAAAACCACTTTTCGCACTTGTGTTGGTGCAGGAAACCACTTTTGCACTTGTATTAGTGTGGAAAAACACTTTTTGCACTTGTTATAGTGTTGAAAAACCACTTTTCGCACTTGTGTTAGTGTTGAAAAACCACTTTTCGCACTTGTGTTGGTGCAAGAAACCACTTTTGCACTTGTATTAGTGTGGAAAAAACACTTTTTGCACTTGTGATAGTGTTGAAAAACCACTTTTCGCACTTGTGTTAGTGTTGAAAAACCACTTTTCGCACTTGTGTTGGTGCAGGAAACCACTTTTGCACTTGTATTAGTGTGGAAAAAACACTTTTTGAACTTGTGATAGTGTTGAAAAACCACTTTTCGCACTTGTGTTAGTGTTGAAAAACCACTTTTCGCACTTGTGTTAGTGTTGAAAAACCACTTTTCGCACTTGTGTTAGTGTTGAAAAACCACTTTTCGCACTTGTGTTGGTGCAGGAAACCACTTTTGCACTTGTATTAGTGTGGAAAAACACTTTTTGCACTTGTGATAATGTTGAAAAACCACTTTTCGCACTCGTGTTAGTGTTGAAAAACCACTTTTCGCACTTGTGTTAGTGTTGAAAAACCACTTTTCGCCCTTGTGTTGGTGCAGGAAACCACTTTTGCACTTGTATTAGTGTGGAAAAAACACTTGTCGCACTTGTGTTAGTGTTGAAAAACCACTTTTCGCACATGTGTTAGTGTTGAAAAACCACTTTTCGCACTTGTGTTAGTGTTGAAAAACCACTTTTCGCACTTGTGTTGGTGCAGGAAACCACTTTTGCACTTGTATTAGTGTGGAAAAAACACTTTTTGCACTTGTGATAGTGTTGAAAAACCACTTTTCGCACTTGTGTTAGTGTTGAAAAACCACTTTTCGCACTTGTGATGGTGCAGGAAACCACTTTTGCACTTGTATTAGTGTGGAAAAAACACTTTTCGCACTTGTGTTAGTGTTGAAAAACCACTTTTCGCACTTGTGTTAGTGTTGAAAACCACATTTCGCACTTGTGTTGGTGCAGGAAACCACTTTTGCACTTGTATTAGTGTGGAAAAAAACACTTTTTGCACTTGTGTTAGTGTTGAAAAACCACTTTTCGCACTTGTGTTGGTGCAGGAAACCACTTTTGCACTTGTATTAGTGTGGAAAAACCACTTTTCGCACATGTGTTAGTGTTGAAAAACCACTTTTCGCACTTGTGTTAGTGTTGAAAAACCACTTTTCGCACTTGTGTTGGTGCAGGAAACCACTTTTGCACTTGTATTAGTGTCGAAAAAACACTTTTTGCACTTGAGATAGTGTTGAAAAACCACTTTTCGCACTTGTGTTAGTGTTGAAAAACAACCTTTCGCACTTGTGTTAGTTTTGAAAAACCACTTTTCGCACTTGTGTTGGTGCAGGAAACCACTTTTGCACGTGTATTAGTGTGGAAAAACCACTTTTCGCACTTGTGTTAGTGTTGAAAAACCACTTTTCGCACTTGTGTTAGTGTTGAAAAACCACTTTTCGCACGTGTGTTGGTGCAGGAAACCACTTTTGCACTTGTATTAGTGTGGCAAAAACACTTTTTGCACTTGTGATAGTGTTGAAAAACCACTTTTCGCAGTTGTGTTAGTGTTGAAAAACCACTGTTCGCACTTGTGTTAGTGTTGAAAAACCACTTTTCGCACTTGTGTTGGTGCAGGAAACCACTTTTGCACTTGTATTAGTGTGGAAAAAACACTTTTTGCACTTGTGATAGTGTTGAAAAACCACTTTTTGCACTTGTGTTAGTGTTGAAAAACCACTTTTCGCACTTGTGTTGGTGCAGGAAACCACTTTCGCACTTGTATTAGTGTGGAAAAAACACTTTTTGCACTTGTTATAGTGTTGAAAAGCACTTTTCGCACTTGTGTTAGTGTTGAAAAACCACTTTTCGCACTTGTGTTGGTGCAGGAAACCACTTTTGCACTTGTATTAGTGTGGAAAAAGCACTTTTTACACTTGTGATAGTGTTGAAAAACCACTTTTCGCACTTGTGATGGTGCAGAAAACCACTTTTGCACTTGTATTAGTGTGGAAAAAACACTTTTCGCACTTGTGTTAGTGTTGAAAAACCACTTTTCGCACTTGTCTTAGTGTTGAAAACCACATTTCGCACTTGTGTTGGTGCAGGAAAAAACACTTTTTGAACTTGTGATAGTGTTGAAAAACCACTTTTCGCACTTGTGTTAGTGTTGAAAAACCACTTTTCGCACTTGTGTTAGTGTTGAAAAACCACTTTTCGCACTTGTGTTGGTGCAGGAAACCACTTTTGCACTTGTATTAGTGTGGAAAAAACACTTGTCGCACTTGTGTTAGTGTTGAAAAACCACTTTTCGCACTTGTGTTGGTGCAGGAAACCACTTTTGCACTTGTATTAGTGTGGAAAAAACACTTTTTGAACTTGTGATAGTGTTGAAAAACCACTTTTCGCACTTGTGTTAGTGTTGAAAAACCACTTTTCGCACTTGTGTTAGTGTTGAAAAACCACTTTTCGCACTTGTGTTAGTGTTGAAAAACCACTTTTCGCACTTGTGTTGGTGCAGGAAACCACATTTGCACTTGTATTAGTGTGGAAAAACACTTTTTGCACTTGTGATAATGTTGAAAAACCACTTTTCGCACTCGTGTTAGTGTTGAAAAACCACTTTTCGCACTTGTGTTAGTGTTGAAAAACCACTTTTCGCACTTGTGTTGGTGCAGGAAACCACTTTTGCACTTGTATTAGTGTGGAAAAAACACTTGTCGCACTTGTGTTAGTGTTGAAAAACCACTTTTCGCACTTGTGTTGGTGCAGGAAACCACTTTTGCACTTGTATTAGTGTGGAAAACCACTTTTCGCACTTGTGTTGGTGCAGGAAACCACTTTTGCACTTGTATTAGTGTGGAAAAACACTTTTTGCACTTGTTATAGTGTTGAAAAACCACTTTTCGCACTTGTGTTAGTGTTGAAAAACCACTTTTCGCACTTGTGTTGGTGCAAGAAACCACTTTTGCACTTGTATTAGTGTGGAAAAAACACTTTTTGCACTTGTGATAGTGTTGAAAAACCACTTTTCGCACTTGTGTTAGTGTTGAAAAACCACTTTTCGCACTTGTGTTGGTGCAGGAAACCACTTTTGCACTTGTATTAGTGTGGAAAAAACACTTTTTGAACTTGTGATAGTGTTGAAAAACCACTTTTCGCACTTGTGTTAGTGTTGAAAAACCACTTTTCGCACTTGTGTTAGTGTTGAAAAACCACTTTTCGCATTTGTGTTGGTGCAGGAAACCACTTTTGCACTTGTATTAGTGTGGAAAAAAACACTTTTTGCACTTGTGATAGTGTTGAAAAACCACTTTTCGCACTTGTGTTAGTGTTGAAAAACCACTTTTCGCACTTGTGATGGTGCAGAAAACCACTTTTGCACTTGTATTAGTGTGGAAAAAACACTTTTCGCACTTGTGTTAGTGATGAAAAACCACTTTTCGCACTTGTCTTAGTGTTGAAAACCACATTTCGCTCTTGTGTTGGTGCAGGAAACCAGTTTTGCAGTTGTATTAGTGTGGAAAAAACACTTTTTGCACTTGTGTTAGTGTTGAAAAACCACTTTTCGCACTTGTGTTAGTGTTGAAAAACCACTTTTCGCACTTGTGTTGGTGCAGGAAACCACTTTTGCACTTGTATTAGTGTGGCAAAAACACTTTTTGCACTTGTGGTAGTGTTGAAAAACCACTTTTCGCACTTGTGTTAGTGTTGAAAAACCACTTTTCGCACTTGTGTTAGTGTTGAAAAACCACTTTTCGCACTTGTGTTGGTGCAGGAAACCACTTTTGCACTTGTATAAGTGTGGAAAAAACACTTTTTGCACTTGTGATAGTGTTGAAAAACCACTTTTTGCACTTGTGTTAGTGTTGAAAAACCACTTTTCGCACGTGTGTTGGTGCAGGAAACCACTTTTGCACTTGTATTAGTGTGGAAAAAACACTTTTTGCACTTGTGATAGTGTTGAAAAACCACTTTTCGCACTTGTGTTAGTGTTGAAAAACCACTTTTCGCACTTGTGTTAGTGTTGAAAAACCACTTTTCGCACTTGTGTTAGTGTTGAAAAACCACTTTTCGCACTTGTGTTGGTGCAGGAAACCACTTTTGCACTTGTATTAGTGTGGAAAAACACTTTTTGCACTTGTGATAATGTTGAAAAACCACTTTTCGCACTCGTGTTAGTGTTGAAAAACCACTTTTCGCACTTGTGTTAGTGTTGAAAAACCACTTTTCGCCCTTGTGTTGGTGCAGGAAACCACTTTTGCACTTGTATTAGTGTGGAAAAAACACTTGTCGCACTTGTGTTAGTGTTGAAAAACCACTTTTCGCACATGTGTTAGTGTTGAAAAACCACTTTTCGCACTTGTGTTAGTGTTGAAAAACCACTTTTCGCACTTGTGTTGGTGCAGGAAACCACTTTTGCACTTGTATTAGTGTGGAAAAAACACTTTTTGCACTTGTGATAGTGTTGAAAAACCACTTTTCGCACTTGTGTTAGTGTTGAAAAACCACTTTTCGCACTTGTGATGGTGCAGGAAACCACTTTTGCACTTGTATTAGTGTGGAAAAAACACTTTTCGCACTTGTGTTAGTGTTGAAAAACCACTTTTCGCACTTGTGTTAGTGTTGAAAACCACATTTCGCACTTGTGTTGGTGCAGGAAACCACTTTTGCACTTGTATTAGTGTGGAAAAAACACTTTTTGCACTTGTGTTAGTGTTGAAAAACCACTTTTCGCACTTGTGTTGGTGCAGGAAACCACTTTTGCACTTGTATTAGTGTGGAAAAACCACTTTTCGCACATGTGTTAGTGTTGAAAAACCACTTTTCGCACTTGTGTTAGTGTTGAAAAACCACTTTTCGCACTTGTGTTGGTGCAGGAAACCACTTTTGCACTTGTATTAGTGTCGAAAAAACACTTTTTGCACTTGAGATAGTGTTGAAAAACCACTTTTCGCACTTGTGTTAGTGTTGAAAAACAACCTTTCGCACTTGTGTTAGTTTTGAAAAACCACTTTTCGCACTTGTGTTGGTGCAGGAAACCACTTTTGCACGTGTATTAGTGTGGAAAAACCACTTTTCGCACTTGTGTTAGTGTTGAAAAACCACTTTTCGCACTTGTGTTAGTGTTGAAAAACCACTTTTCGCACGTGTGTTGGTGCAGGAAACCACTTTTGCACTTGTATTAGTGTGGCAAAAACACTTTTTGCACTTGTGATAGTGTTGAAAAACCACTTTTCGCAGTTGTGTTAGTGTTGAAAAACCACTGTTCGCACTTGTGTTAGTGTTGAAAAACCACTTTTCGCACTTGTGTTGGTGCAGGAAACCACTTTTGCACTTGTATTAGTGTGGAAAAAACACTTTTTGCACTTGTGATAGTGTTGAAAAACCACTTTTTGCACTTGTGTTAGTGTTGAAAAACCACTTTTCGCACTTGTGTTGGTGCAGGAAACCACTTTCGCACTTGTATTAGTGTGGAAAAAACACTTTTTGCACTTGTTATAGTGTTGAAAAGCACTTTTCGCACTTGTGTTAGTGTTGAAAAACCACTTTTCGCACTTGTGTTGGTGCAGGAAACCACTTTTGCACTTGTATTAGTGTGGAAAAAGCACTTTTTACACTTGTGATAGTGTTGAAAAACCACCTTTCGCACTTGTGTTAGTGTTGAAAAACCACTTTTCGCACTTGTGTTGGTGCAGGAAACCACTTTTGCACTTGTATTAGAGTGGAAAAAACACTTTTTGAACTTGTGATAGTGTTGAAAAACCACTTTTCGCACTTGTGTTAGTGTTGAAAAACCACTTTTCGCACTTGTGTTAGTGTTGAAAAACCACTTTTCGCACTTGTGTTGGTGCAGGAAACCACTTTTGCACTTGTATTAGTGTGGAAAAAACACTTTTTGCACTTGTGAAAGTGTTGAAAAACCACTTTTCGCACTTGTGTTAGTGTTGAAAAACCACTTTTCGCACTTGTGATGGTGCAGAAAACCACTTTTGCACTTGTATTAGTGTGGAAAAAACACTTTTCGCACTTGTGTTAGTGTTGAAAAACCACTTTTCGCACTTGTCTTAGTGTTGAAAACCACATTTCGCACTTGTGTTGGTGCAGGAAAAAACACTTTTTGAACTTGTGATAGTGTTGAAAAACCACTTTTCGCACTTGTGTTAGTGTTGAAAAACCACTTTTCGCACTTGTGTTAGTGTTGAAAAACCACTTTTCGCACTTGTGTTGGTGCAGGAAACCACTTTTGCACTTGTATTAGTGTGGAAAAAACACTTGTCGCACTTGTGTTAGTGTTGAAAAACCACTTTTCGCACTTGTGTTGGTGCAGGAAACCACTTTTGCACTTGTATTAGTGTGGAAAAAACACTTTTTGAACTTGTGATAGTGTTGAAAAACCACTTTTCGCACTTGTGTTAGTGTTGAAAAACCACTTTTCGCACTTGTGTTAGTGTTGAAAAACCACTTTTCGCACTTGTGTTAGTGTTGAAAAACCACTTTTCGCACTTGTGTTGGTGCAGGAAACCACATTTGCACTTGTATTAGTGTGGAAAAACACTTTTTGCACTTGTGATAATGTTGAAAAACCACTTTTCGCACTCGTGTTAGTGTTGAAAAACCACTTTTCGCACTTGTGTTAGTGTTGAAAAACCACTTTTCGCACTTGTGTTGGTGCAGGAAACCACTTTTGCACTTGTATTAGTGTGGAAAAAACACTTGTCGCACTTGTGTTAGTGTTGAAAAACCACTTTTCGCACTTGTGTTGGTGCAGGAAACCACTTTTGCACTTGTATTAGTGTGGAAAACCACTTTTCGCACTTGTGTTGGTGCAGGAAACCACTTTTGCACTTGTATTAGTGTGGAAAAACACTTTTTGCACTTGTTATAGTGTTGAAAAACCACTTTTCGCACTTGTGTTAGTGTTGAAAAACCACTTTTCGCACTTGTGTTGGTGCAAGAAACCACTTTTGCACTTGTATTAGTGTGGAAAAAACACTTTTTGCACTTGTGATAGTGTTGAAAAACCACTTTTCGCACTTGTGTTAGTGTTGAAAAACCACTTTTCGCACTTGTGTTGGTGCAGGAAACCACTTTTGCACTTGTATTAGTGTGGAAAAAACACTTTTTGAACTTGTGATAGTGTTGAAAAACCACTTTTCGCACTTGTGTTAGTGTTGAAAAACCACTTTTCGCACTTGTGTTAGTGTTGAAAAACCACTTTTCGCATTTGTGTTGGTGCAGGAAACCACTTTTGCACTTGTATTAGTGTGGAAAAAACACTTTTTGCACTTGTGATAGTGTTGAAAAACCACTTTTCGCACTTGTGTTAGTGTTGAAAAACCACTTTTCGCACTTGTGATGGTGCAGAAAACCACTTTTGCACTTGTATTAGTGTGGAAAAAACACTTTTCGCACTTGTGTTAGTGATGAAAAACCACTTTTCGCACTTGTCTTAGTGTTGAAAACCACATTTCGCTCTTGTGTTGGTGCAGGAAACCAGTTTTGCAGTTGTATTAGTGTGGAAAAAACACTTTTTGCACTTGTGTTAGTGTTGAAAAACCACTTTTCGCACTTGTGTTAGTGTTGAAAAACCACTTTTCGCACTTGTGTTGGTGCAGGAAACCACTTTTGCACTTGTATTAGTGTGGCAAAAACACTTTTTGCACTTGTGGTAGTGTTGAAAAACCACTTTTCGCACTTGTGTTAGTGTTGAAAAACCACTTTTCGCACTTGTGTTAGTGTTGAAAAACCACTTTTCGCACTTGTGTTGGTGCAGGAAACCACTTTTGCACTTGTATAAGTGTGGAAAAAACACTTTTTGCACTTGTGATAGTGTTGAAAAACCACTTTTCGCACTTGTGTTAGTGTTGAAAAACCACTTTTCGCACGTGTGTTGGTGCAGGAAACCACTTTTGCACTTGTATTAGTGTGGAAAAAACACTTTTTGCACTTGTGATAGTGTTGAAAAACAACTTTTCGCACTTGTGTTAGTGTTGAAAAACCACTTTTCGCACTTGTGTTGGTGCAGGAAACCACTTTTGCACTTGTATTAGTGTGGAACAAACACTTTTCGCACATGTGTTAGTGTTGAAAAACCACTTTTCGCACTTGTGTTAGTGTTGAAAAACCACTTTTTGCACTTGTGTTGGTGCAGGACACCACTCTTGCACTTGTATTAGTGTGGAAAAAACACTTTTTGCACTTGAGATAGTGTTGAAAAACCACTTTTCGCACTTGTGTTAGTGTTGAAAAACCACTTTTCGCACTTGTGTTGGTGCAGGAAACCACTTTTGCATGTGTATTAGTGTGGAAAAACCACTTTTCGCACTTGTGTTAGTGTTGAAAAACCACTTTTCGCACTTGTGTTAGTGTTGAAAAACCACTTTTCGCACTTGTGTTGGTGCAGGAAACCACATTTGCACTTGTATTAGTGTGGCAAAAACACTTTTTGCACTTGTGATAGTGTTGAAAAACGACTTTTCGCACTTGTGTTAGTGTTGAAAAACCACTTTTCGCACTTGTGTTAGTGTTGAAAAACCACTTTTCGCACTTGTGTTGGTGCAGGAAACCACTTTTGCACTTGCATTAGTGTGGAAAAAACACTTTTTGCACTTGTGATAGTGTTGAAAAACCACTTTTCGCACTCGTGTTAGTGTTGAAAAACCACTTTTCGCACTTGTGTTAGTGTTGAAAAACCACTTTTCGCACTTGTGTTGGTGCAGGAAACCACTTTTGCACTTGTATTAGTGTGGAAAAAACACTTGTCGCACTTGTGTTAGTGTTGAAAAACCACTTTTCGCACATGTGTTAGTGTTGAAAAACCACTTTTTGCACTTGTGTTAGTGTTGAAAAACCACTTTTCGCACTTGTGTTGGTGCAGGAAACCACTTTTGCACTTGTATTAGTGTGGAAAAAACACTTTTTGCACTTGTGTTAGTGTTGAAAAACCACTTTTCGCACTTGTGTTGGTGCAGGAAACCACTTTTGCACTTGTATTAGTGTGGAAAAACCACTTTTCGCACATGTGTTAGTGTTGAAAAACCACTTTTCGCACTTGTGTTAGTGTTGAAAAACCACTTTTCGCACTTGTGTTGGTGCAGGAAACCACTTTTGCACTTGTATTAGTGTGGAAAAAACACTTTTTGAACTTGTGATAGTGTTGAAAAACCACTTTTCGCACTTGTGTTAGTGTTGAAAAACCACTTTTCGCACTTGTGTTAGTGTTGAAAAACCACTTTTCGCACTTGTGTTAGTGTTGAAAAACCACTTTTCGCACTTGTGTTGGTGCAGGAAACCACTTTTGCACTTGTATTAGTGTGGAAAAACACTTTTTGCACTTGTGATAATGTTGAAAAACCACTTTTCGCACTCGTGTTAGTGTTGAAAAACCACTTTTCGCACTTGTGTTAGTGTTGAAAAACCACTTTTCGCACTTGTGTTGGTGCAGGAAACCACTTTTGCACTTGTATTAGTGTGGAAAAAACACTTGTCGCACTTGTGTTAGTGTTGAAAAACCACTTTTCGCACATGTGTTAGTGTTGAAAAACCACTTTTCGCACTTGTGTTAGTGTTGAAAAACCACTTTTCGCACTTGTGTTGGTGCAGGAAACCACTTTTGCACTTGTATTAGTGTGGAAAAAACACTTTTTGCACTTGTGATAGTGTTGAAAAACCACTTTTCGCACTTGTATTAGTGTTGAAAAACCACTTTTCGCACTTGTGATGGTGCAGGAAACCACTTTTGCACTTGTATTAGTGTGGAAAAAACACTTTTCGCACTTGTGTTAGTGTTGAAAAACCACTTTTCGCACTTGTGTTAGTGTTGAAAACCACATTTCGCACTTGTGTTGGTGCAGGAAACCACTTTTGCACTTGTATTAGTGTGGAAAAAACACTTTTTGCACTTGTGTTAGTGTTGAAAAACCACTTTTCGCACTTGTGTTAGTGTTGAAAAACCACTTTTCGCACTTGTGTTGGTGCAGGAAACCACTTTTGCACTTGTATTAGTGTGGAAAAAACACTTTTTGCACTTGTGATAGTGTTGAAAAACCACTTTTCGCACTTGTGTTAGTGTTGAAAAACCACTTTTCGCACTTGTGATGGTGCAGGAAACCACTTTTGCACTTGTATTAGTGTGGAAAAAACACTTTTCGCACTTGTGTTAGTGTTGAAAAACCACTTTTCGCACTTGTGTTAGTGTTGAAAACCACTTTTCGCACTTGTGTTGGTGCAGGAAACCACTTTTGCACTTGCATTAGTGTGGAAAAAACACTTTTTGCACTTGTGATAGTGTTGAAAAACCACTTTTCGCACTCGTGTTAGTGTTGAAAAACCACTTTTCGCACTTGTGTTAGTGTTGAAAAACCACTTTTCGCACTTGTGTTGGTGCAGGAAACCACTTTTGCACTTGTATTAGTGTGGAAAAAACACTTGTCGCACTTGTGTTAGTGTTGAAAAACCACTTTTCGCACATGTGTTAGTGTTGAAAAACCACTTTTTGCACTTGTGTTAGTGTTGAAAAACCACTTTTCGCACTTGTGTTGGTGCAGGAAACCACTTTTGCACTTGTATTAGTGTGGAAAAAACACTTTTTGCACTTGTGTTAGTGTTGAAAAACCACTTTTCGCACTTGTGTTGGTGCAGGAAACCACTTTTGCACTTGTATTAGTGTGGAAAAACCACTTTTCGCACATGTGTTAGTGTTGAAAAACCACTTTTCGCACTTGTGTTAGTGTTGAAAAACCACTTTTCGCACTTGTGTTGGTGCAGGAAACCACTTTTGCACTTGTATTAGTGTGGAAAAAACACTTTTTGAACTTGTGATAGTGTTGAAAAACCACTTTTCGCACTTGTGTTAGTGTTGAAAAACCACTTTTCGCACTTGTGTTAGTGTTGAAAAACCACTTTTCGCACTTGTGTTAGTGTTGAAAAACCACTTTTCGCACTTGTGTTGGTGCAGGAAACCACTTTTGCACTTGTATTAGTGTGGAAAAACACTTTTTGCACTTGTGATAATGTTGAAAAACCACTTTTCGCACTCGTGTTAGTGTTGAAAAACCACTTTTCGCACTTGTGTTAGTGTTGAAAAACCACTTTTCGCACTTGTGTTGGTGCAGGAAACCACTTTTGCACTTGTATTAGTGTGGAAAAAACACTTGTCGCACTTGTGTTAGTGTTGAAAAACCACTTTTCGCACATGTGTTAGTGTTGAAAAACCACTTTTCGCACTTGTGTTAGTGTTGAAAAACCACTTTTCGCACTTGTGTTGGTGCAGGAAACCACTTTTGCACTTGTATTAGTGTGGAAAAAACACTTTTTGCACTTGTGATAGTGTTGAAAAACCACTTTTCGCACTTGTGTTAGTGTTGAAAAACCACTTTTCGCACTTGTGATGGTGCAGGAAACCACTTTTGCACTTGTATTAGTGTGGAAAAAACACTTTTCGCACTTGTGTTAGTGTTGAAAAACCACTTTTCGCACTTGTGTTAGTGTTGAAAACCACATTTCGCACTTGTGTTGGTGCAGGAAACCACTTTTGCACTTGTATTAGTGTGGAAAAAACACTTTTTGCACTTGTGTTAGTGTTGAAAAACCACTTTTCGCACTTGTGTTGGTGCAGGAAACCACTTTTGCACTTGTATTAGTGTGGAAAAACCACTTTTCGCACATGTGTTAGTGTTGAAAAACCACTTTTCGCACTTGTGTTAGTGTTGAAAAACCACTTTTCGCACTTGTGTTGGTGCAGGAAACCACTTTTGCACTTGTATTAGTGTCGAAAAAACACTTTTTGCACTTGAGATAGTGTTGAAAAACCACTTTTCGCACTTGTGTTAGTGTTGAAAAACCACTTTTCGCACTTGTGTTGGTGCAAGAAACCACTTTTGCACTTGTATTAGTGTGGAAAAACACTTTTTGCACTTGTGATAGTGTTGAAAAACCACTTTTCGCACTTGTGTTAGTGTTGAAAAACCACTTTTCGCACTTGTGTTGGTGCAGGAAACCACTTTTGCACTTGTATTAGTGTGGAAAAAATACTTTTTGAACTTGTGATAGTGTTGAAAAACCACTTTTCGCACTTGTGTTAGTGTTGAAAAACCACTTTTCGCACTTGTGTTAGTGTTGAAAAACCACTTTTCGCACTTGTGTTAGTGTTGAAAAACCACTTTTCGCACTTGTGTTGGTGCAGGAAACCACTTTTGCACTTGTATTAGTGCGGAAAAACACTTTTTGCACTTGTGATAATGTTGAAAAACCACTTTTCGCACTCGTGTTAGTGTTGAAAAACCACTTTTCGCACTTGTGTTAGTGTTGAAAAACCACTTTTCGCACTTGTGTTGGTGCAGGAAACCACTTTTGCACTTGTATTAGTGTGGAAAAAACACTTGTCGCACTTGTGTTAGTGTTGAAAAACCACTTTTCGCACATGTGTTAGTGTTGAAAAACCACTTTTCGCACTTGTGTTAGTGTTGAAAAACCACTTTTCGCACTTGTGTTGGTGCAGGAAACCACTTTTGCACTTGTATTAGTGTGGAAAAAACACTTTTTGCACTTGTGATAGTGTTGAAAAACCACTTTTCGCACTTGTGTTAGTGTTGAAAAACCACTTTTCGCACTTGTGATGGTGCAGGAAACCACTTTTGCACTTGTATTAGTGTGGAAAAAACACTTTTCGCACTTGTGTTAGTGTTGAAAAACCACTTTTCGCACTTGTGTTAGTGTTGAAAACCACATTTCGCACTTGTGTTGGGGCAGGAAACCACTTTTGCACTTGTATTAGTGTGGAAAAAACACTTTTTGCACTTGTGTTAGTGTTGAAAAACCACTTTTCGCACTTGTGTTGGTGCAGGAAACCACTTTTGCACTTGTATTAGTGTGGAAAAACCACTTTTCGCACATGTGTTAGTGTTGAAAAACCACTTTTCGCACTTGTGTTAGTGTTGAAAAACCACTTTTCGCACTTGTGTTGGTGCAGGAAACCACTTTTGCACTTGTATTAGTGTCGAAAAAACACTTTTTGCACTTGAGATAGTGTTGAAAAACCACTTTTCGCACTTGTGTTAGTGTTGAAAAACAACTTTTCGCACTTGTGTTAGTTTTGAAAAACCACTTTTCGCACTTGTGTTGGTGCAGGAAACCACTTTTGCACGTGTATTAGTGTGGAAAAACCACTTTTCGCACTTGTGTTAGTGTTGAAAAACCACTTTTCGCACTTGTGTTAGTGTTGAAAAACCACTTTTCGCACGTGTGTTGGTGCAGGAAACCACTTTTGCACTTGTATTAGTGTGGCAAAAACACTTTTTGCACTTGTGATAGTGTTGAAAAACCACTTTTTGCACTTGTGTTAGTGTTGAAAAACCACTTTTCGCACTTGTGTTGGTGCAGGAAACCACTTTCGCACTTGTATTAGTGTGGAAAAAACACTTTTTGCACTTGTTATAGTGTTGAAAAGCACTTTTCGCACTTGTGTTAGTGTTGAAAAACCACTTTTCGCACTTGTGTTGGTGCAGGAAACCACTTTTGCACTTGTATTAGTGTGGAAAAAGCACTTTTTACACTTGTGATAGTGTTGAAAAACCACTTTTCGCACTTGTGTTAGTGTTGAAAAACCACTTTTCGCACTTGTGTTGGTGCAGGAAACCACTTTTGCACTTGTATTAGTGTGGAAAAAACACTTTTTGAACTTGTGATAGTGTTGAAAAACCACTTTTCGCACTTGTGTTAGTGTTGAAAAACCACTTTTCGCACTTGTGTTAGTGTTGAAAAACCACTTTTCGCACTTGTGTTAGTGTTGAAAAACCACTTTTCGCACTTGTGTTGGTGCAGGAAACCACTTTTGCACTTGTATTAGTGTGGAAAAACACTTTTTGCACTTGTGATAATGTTGAAAAACCACTTTTCGCACTCGTGTTAGTGTTGAAAAACCACTTTTCGCACTTGTGTTAGTGTTGAAAAACCACTTTTCGCACTTGTGTTGGTGCAGGAAACCACTTTTGCACTTGTATTAGTGTGGAAAAAACACTTGTCGCACTTGTGTTAGTGTTGAAAAACCACTTTTCGCACATGTGTTAGTGTTGAAAAACCACTTTTCGCACTTGTGTTAGTGTTGAAAAACCACTTTTCGCACTTGTGTTGGTGCAGGAAACCACTTTTGCACTTGTATTAGTGTGGAAAAAACACTTTTTGCACTTGTGATAGTGTTGAAAAACCACTTTTCGCACTTGTGTTAGTGTTGAAAAACCACTTTTCGCACTTGTGATGGTGCAGGAAACCACTTTTGCACTTGTATTAGTGTGGAAAAAACACTTTTCGCACTTGTGTTAGTGTTGAAAAACCACTTTTCGCACTTGTGTTAGTGTTGAAAACCACATTTCGCACTTGTGTTGGTGCAGGAAACCACTTTTGCACTTGTATTAGTGTGGAAAAAACACTTTTTGCACTTGTGTTAGTGTTGAAAAACCACTTTTCGCACTTGTGTTGGTGCAGGAAACCACTTTTGCACTTGTATTAGTGTGGAAAAACCACTTTTCGCACATGTGTTAGTGTTGAAAAACCACTTTTCGCACTTGTGTTAGTGTTGAAAAACCACTTTTCGCACTTGTGTTGGTGCAGGAAACCACTTTTGCACTTGTATTAGTGTCGAAAAAACACTTTTTGCACTTGAGATAGTGTTGAAAAACCACTTTTCGCACTTGTGTTAGTGTTGAAAAACCACTTTTCGCACTTGTGTTGGTGCAAGAAACCACTTTTGCACTTGTATTAGTGTGGAAAAACACTTTTTGCACTTGTGATAGTGTTGAAAAACCACTTTTCGCACTTGTGTTAGTGTTGAAAAACCACTTTTCGCACTTGTGTTGGTGCAGGAAACCACTTTTGCACTTGTATTAGTGTGGAAAAAATACTTTTTGAACTTGTGATAGTGTTGAAAAACCACTTTTCGCACTTGTGTTAGTGTTGAAAAACCACTTTTCGCACTTGTGTTAGTGTTGAAAAACCACTTTTCGCACTTGTGTTAGTGTTGAAAAACCACTTTTCGCACTTGTGTTGGTGCAGGAAACCACTTTTGCACTTGTATTAGTGCGGAAAAACACTTTTTGCACTTGTGATAATGTTGAAAAACCACTTTTCGCACTCGTGTTAGTGTTGAAAAACCACTTTTCGCACTTGTGTTAGTGTTGAAAAACCACTTTTCGCACTTGTGTTGGTGCAGGAAACCACTTTTGCACTTGTATTAGTGTGGAAAAAACACTTGTCGCACTTGTGTTAGTGTTGAAAAACCACTTTTCGCACATGTGTTAGTGTTGAAAAACCACTTTTCGCACTTGTGTTAGTGTTGAAAAACCACTTTTCGCACTTGTGTTGGTGCAGGAAACCACTTTTGCACTTGTATTAGTGTGGAAAAAACACTTTTTGCACTTGTGATAGTGTTGAAAAACCACTTTTCGCACTTGTGTTAGTGTTGAAAAACCACTTTTCGCACTTGTGATGGTGCAGGAAACCACTTTTGCACTTGTATTAGTGTGGAAAAAACACTTTTCGCACTTGTGTTAGTGTTGAAAAACCACTTTTCGCACTTGTGTTAGTGTTGAAAACCACATTTCGCACTTGTGTTGGGGCAGGAAACCACTTTTGCACTTGTATTAGTGTGGAAAAAACACTTTTTGCACTTGTGTTAGTGTTGAAAAACCACTTTTCGCACTTGTGTTGGTGCAGGAAACCACTTTTGCACTTGTATTAGTGTGGAAAAACCACTTTTCGCACATGTGTTAGTGTTGAAAAACCACTTTTCGCACTTGTGTTAGTGTTGAAAAACCACTTTTCGCACTTGTGTTGGTGCAGGAAACCACTTTTGCACTTGTATTAGTGTCGAAAAAACACTTTTTGCACTTGAGATAGTGTTGAAAAACCACTTTTCGCACTTGTGTTAGTGTTGAAAAACAACTTTTCGCACTTGTGTTAGTTTTGAAAAACCACTTTTCGCACTTGTGTTGGTGCAGGAAACCACTTTTGCACGTGTATTAGTGTGGAAAAACCACTTTTCGCACTTGTGTTAGTGTTGAAAAACCACTTTTCGCACTTGTGTTAGTGTTGAAAAACCACTTTTCGCACGTGTGTTGGTGCAGGAAACCACTTTTGCACTTGTATTAGTGTGGCAAAAACACTTTTTGCACTTGTGATAGTGTTGAAAAACCACTTTTTGCACTTGTGTTAGTGTTGAAAAACCACTTTTCGCACTTGTGTTGGTGCAGGAAACCACTTTCGCACTTGTATTAGTGTGGAAAAAACACTTTTTGCACTTGTTATAGTGTTGAAAAGCACTTTTCGCACTTGTGTTAGTGTTGAAAAACCACTTTTCGCACTTGTGTTGGTGCAGGAAACCACTTTTGCACTTGTATTAGTGTGGAAAAAGCACTTTTTACACTTGTGATAGTGTTGAAAAACCACCTTTCGCACTTGTGTTAGTGTTGAAAAACCACTTTTCGCACTTGTGTTGGTGCAGGAAACCACTTTTGCACTTGTATTAGAGTGGAAAAAACACTTTTTGAACTTGTGATAGTGTTGAAAAACCACTTTTCGCACTTGTGTTAGTGTTGAAAAACCACTTTTCGCACTTGTGTTAGTGTTGAAAAACCACTTTTCGCACTTGTGTTGGTGCAGGAAACCACTTTTGCACTTGTATTAGTGTGGAAAAAACACTTTTTGCACTTGTGAAAGTGTTGAAAAACCACTTTTCGCACTTGTGTTAGTGTTGAAAAACCACTTTTCGCACTTGTGATGGTGCAGAAAACCACTTTTGCACTTGTATTAGTGTGGAAAAAAACTTTTCGCACTTGTGTTAGTGTTGAAAAACCACTTTTCGCACTTGTCTTAGTGTTGAAAACCACATTTCGCACTTGTGTTGGTGCAGGAAAAAACACTTTTTGAACTTGTGATAGTGTTGAAAAACCACTTTTCGCACTTGTGTTAGTGTTGAAAAACCACTTTTCGCACTTGTGTTAGTGTTGAAAAACCACTTTTCGCACTTGTGTTGGTGCAGGAAACCACTTTTGCACTTGTATTAGTGTGGAAAAAACACTTGTCGCACTTGTGTTAGTGTTGAAAAACCACTTTTCGCACTTGTGTTGGTGCAGGAAACCACTTTTGCACTTGTATTAGTGTGGAAAAAACACTTTTTGAACTTGTGATAGTGTTGAAAAACCACTTTTCGCACTTGTGTTAGTGTTGAAAAACCACTTTTCGCACTTGTGTTAGTGTTGAAAAACCACTTTTCGCACTTGTGTTAGTGTTGAAAAACCACTTTTCGCACTTGTGTTGGTGCAGGAAACCACTTTTGCACTTGTATTAGTGTGGAAAAACACTTTTTGCACTTGTGATAATGTTGAAAAACCACTTTTCGCACTCGTGTTAGTGTTGAAAAACCACTTTTCGCACTTGTGTTAGTGGTGAAAAACCACTTTTTGCACTTGTGTTGGTGCAGGAAACCACTTTTGCACTTGTATTAGTGTGGAAAAAACACTTGTCGCACTTGTGTTAGTGTTGAAAAACCACTTTTCGCACTTGTGTTGGTGCAGGAAACCACTTTTGCACTTGTATTAGTGTGGAAAACCACTTTTCGCACTTGTGTTGGTGCAGGAAACCACTTTTGCACTTGTATTAGTGTGGAAAAACACTTTTTGCACTTGTTATAGTGTTGAAAAACCACTTTTCGCACTTGTGTTAGTGTTGAAAAACCACTTTTCGCACTTGTGTTGGTGCAAGAAACCACTTTTGCACTTGTATTAGTGTGGAAAAAACACTTTTTGCACTTGTGATAGTGTTGAAAAACCACTTTTCGCACTTGTGTTAGTGTTGAAAAACCACTTTTCGCACTTGTGTTGGTGCAGGAAACCACTTTTGCACTTGTATTAGTGTGGAAAAAACACTTTTTGAACTTGTGATAGTGTTGAAAAACCACTTTTCGCACTTGTGTTAGTGTTGAAAAACCACTTTTCGCACTTGTGTTAGTGTTGAAAAACCACTTTTCGCATTTGTGTTGGTGCAGGAAACCACTTTTGCACTTGTATTAGTGTGGAAAAAACACTTTTTGCACTTGTGATAGTGTTGAAAAACCACTTTTCGCACTTGTGTTAGTGTTGAAAAACCACTTTTCGCACTTGTGATGGTGCAGAAAACCACTTTTGCACTTGTATTAGTGTGGAAAAAACACTTTTCGCACTTGTGTTAGTGATGAAAAACCACTTTTCGCACTTGTCTTAGTGTTGAAAACCACATTTCGCTCTTGTGTTGGTGCAGGAAACCAGTTTTGCACTTGTATTAGTGTGGAAAAAACACTTTTTGCACTTGTGTTAGTGTTGAAAAACCACTTTTCGCACTTGTGTTAGTGTTGAAAAACCACTTTTCGCACTTGTGTTGGTGCAGGAAACCACTTTTGCACTTGTATTAGTGTGGCAAAAACACTTTTTGCACTTGTGGTAGTGTTGAAAAACCACTTTTCGCACTTGTGTTAGTGTTGAAAAACCACTTTTCGCACTTGTGTTAGTGTTGAAAAACCACTTTTCGCACTTGTGTTGGTGCAGGAAACCACTTTTGCACTTGTATAAGTGTGGAAAAAACACTTTTTGCACTTGTGATAGTGTTGAAAAACCACTTTTCGCACTTGTGTTAGTGTTGAAAAACCACTTTTCGCACGTGTGTTGGTGCAGGAAACCACTTTTGCACTTGTATTAGTGTGGAAAAAACACTTTTTGCACTTGTGATAGTGTTGAAAAACAACTTTTCGCACTTGTGTTAGTGTTGAAAAACCACTTTTCGCACTTGTGTTGGTGCAGGAAACCACTTTTGCACTTGTATTAGTGTGGAAAAAACACTTTTCGCACATGTGTTAGTGTTGAAAAACCACTTTTCGCACTTGTGTTAGTGTTGAAAAACCACTTTTTGCACTTGTGTTGGTGCAGGACACCACTCTTGCACTTGTATTAGTGTGGAAAAAACACTTTTTGCACTTGAGATAGTGTTGAAAAACCACTTTTCGCACTTGTGTTAGTGTTGAAAAACCACTTTTCGCACTTGTGTTGGTGCAGGAAACCACTTTTGCATGTGTATTAGTGTGGAAAAACCACTTTTCGCACTTGTGTTAGTGTTGAAAAACCACTTTTCGCACTTGTGTTAGTGTTGAAAAACCACTTTTCGCACTTGTGTTGGTGCAGGAAACCACATTTGCACTTGTATTAGTGTGGCAAAAACACTTTTTGCACTTGTGATAGTGTTGAAAAACGACTTTTCGCACTTGTGTTAGTGTTGAAAAACCACTTTTCGCACTTGTGTTAGTGTTGAAAAACCACTTTTCGCACTTGTGTTGGTGCAGGAAACCACTTTTGCACTTGCATTAGTGTGGAAAAAACACTTTTTGCACTTGTGATAGTGTTGAAAAACCACTTTTCGCACTCGTGTTAGTGTTGAAAAACCACTTTTCGCACTTGTGTTAGTGTTGAAAAACCACTTTTCGCACTTGTGTTGGTGCAGGAAACCACTTTTGCACTTGTATTAGTGTGGAAAAAACACTTGTCGCACTTGTGTTAGTGTTGAAAAACCACTTTTCGCACATGTGTTAGTGTTGAAAAACCACTTTTTGCACTTGTGTTAGTGTTGAAAAACCACTTTTCGCACTTGTGTTGGTGCAGGAAACCACTTTTGCACTTGTATTAGTGTGGAAAAAACACTTTTTGCACTTGTGTTAGTGTTGAAAAACCACTTTTCGCACTTGTGTTGGTGCAGGAAACCACTTTTGCACTTGTATTAGTGTGGAAAAACCACTTTTCGCACTTGTCTTAGTGTTGAAAACCACATTTCGCACTTGTGTTGGTGCAGGAAAAAACACTTTTTGAACTTGTGATAGTGTTGAAAAACCACTTTTCGCACTTGTGTTAGTGTTGAAAAACCACTTTTCGCACTTGTGTTAGTGTTGAAAAACCACTTTTCGCACTTGTGTTGGTGCAGGAAACCACTTTTGCACTTGTATTAGTGTGGAAAAAACACTTGTCGCACTTGTGTTAGTGTTGAAAAACCACTTTTCGCACTTGTGTTGGTGCAGGAAACCACTTTTGCACTTGTATTAGTGTGGAAAAAACACTTTTTGAACTTGTGATAGTGTTGAAAAACCACTTTTCGCACTTGTGTTAGTGTTGAAAAACCACTTTTCGCACTTGTGTTAGTGTTGAAAAACCACTTTTCGCACTTGTGTTAGTGTTGAAAAACCACTTTTCGCACTTGTGTTGGTGCAGGAAACCACTTTTGCACTTGTATTAGTGTGGAAAAACACTTTTTGCACTTGTGATAATGTTGAAAAACCACTTTTCGCACTCGTGTTAGTGTTGAAAAACCACTTTTCGCACTTGTGTTAGTGGTGAAAAACCACTTTTTGCACTTGTGTTGGTGCAGGAAACCACTTTTGCACTTGTATTAGTGTGGAAAAAACACTTGTCGCACTTGTGTTAGTGTTGAAAAACCACTTTTCGCACTTGTGTTGGTGCAGGAAACCACTTTTGCACTTGTATTAGTGTGGAAAACCACTTTTCGCACTTGTGTTGGTGCAGGAAACCACTTTTGCACTTGTATTAGTGTGGAAAAACACTTTTTGCACTTGTTATAGTGTTGAAAAACCACTTTTCACACTTGTGTTAGTGTTGAAAAACCACTTTTCGCACTTGTGTTGGTGCAAGAAACCACTTTTGCACTTGTATTAGTGTGGAAAAAACACTTTTTGCACTTGTGATAGTGTTGAAAAACCACTTTTCGCACTTGTGTTAGTGTTGAAAAACCACTTTTCGCACTTGTGTTGGTGCAGGAAACCACTTTTGCACTTGTATTAGTGTGGAAAAAACACTTTTCGCACTTGTATTAGTGTGGAAAAAACACTTTTTGCACTTGTGATAGTGTTGAAAAACCACTTTTCGCACTTGTGTTAGTGTTGAAAAACCACTTTTCGCACTTGTGATGGTGCAGAAAACCACTTTTGCACTTGTATTAGTGTGGAAAAAACACTTTTCGCACTTGTGTTAGTGATGAAAAACCACTTTTCGCACTTGTCTTAGTGTTGAAAACCACATTTCGCTCTTGTGTTGGTGCAGGAAACCAGTTTTGCACTTGTATTAGTGTGGAAAAAACACTTTTTGCACTTGTGTTAGTGTTGAAAAACCACTTTTCGCACTTGTGTTAGTGTTGAAAAACCACTTTTCGCACTTGTGTTGGTGCAGGAAACCACTTTTGCACTTGTATTAGTGTGGCAAAAACACTTTTTGCACTTGTGGTAGTGTTGAAAAACCACTTTTCGCACTTGTGTTAGTGTTGAAAAACCACTTTTCGCACTTGTGTTAGTGTTGAAAAACCACTTTTCGCACTTGTGTTGGTGCAGGAAACCACTTTTGCACTTGTATAAGTGTGGAAAAAACACTTTTTGCACTTGTGATAGTGTTGAAAAACCACTTTTCGCACTTGTGTTAGTGTTGAAAAACCACTTTTCGCACGTGTGTTGGTGCAGGAAACCACTTTTGCACTTGTATTAGTGTGGAAAAAACACTTTTTGCACTTGTGATAGTGTTGAAAAACAACTTTTCGCACTTGTGTTAGTGTTGAAAAACCACTTTTCGCACTTGTGTTGGTGCAGGAAACCACTTTTGCACTTGTATTAGTGTGGAAAAAACACTTTTCGCACATGTGTTAGTGTTGAAAAACCACTTTTCGCACTTGTGTTAGTGTTGAAAAACCACTTTTTGCACTTGTGTTGGTGCAGGACACCACTCTTGCACTTGTATTAGTGTGGAAAAAACACTTTTTGCACTTGAGATAGTGTTGAAAAACCACTTTTCGCACTTGTGTTAGTGTTGAAAAACCACTTTTCGCACTTGTGTTGGTGCAGGAAACCACTTTTGCATGTGTATTAGTGTGGAAAAACCACTTTTCGCACTTGTGTTAGTGTTGAAAAACCACTTTTCGCACTTGTGTTAGTGTTGAAAAACCACTTTTCGCACTTGTGTTGGTGCAGGAAACCACATTTGCACTTGTATTAGTGTGGCAAAAACACTTTTTGCACTTGTGATAGTGTTGAAAAACGACTTTTCGCACTTGTGTTAGTGTTGAAAAACCACTTTTCGCACTTGTGTTAGTGTTGAAAAACCACTTTTCGCACTTGTGTTGGTGCAGGAAACCACTTTTGCACTTGCATTAGTGTGGAAAAAACACTTTTTGCACTTGTGATAGTGTTGAAAAACCACTTTTCGCACTCGTGTTAGTGTTGAAAAACCACTTTTCGCACTTGTGTTAGTGTTGAAAAACCACTTTTCGCACTTGTGTTGGTGCAGGAAACCACTTTTGCACTTGTATTAGTGTGGAAAAAACACTTGTCACACTTGTGTTAGTGTTGAAAAACCACTTTTCGCACATGTGTTACTGTTGAAAAACCACTTTTTGCACTTGTGTTAGTGTTGAAAAACCACTTTTCGCACTTGTGTTGGTGCAGGAAACCACTTTTGCACTTGTATTAGTGTGGAAAAAACACTTTTTGCACTTGTGTTAGTGTTGAAAAACCACTTTTCGCACTTGTGTTGGTGCAGGAAACCACTTTTGCACTTGTATTAGTGTGGAAAAACCACTTTTCGCACATGTGTTAGTGTTGAAAAACCACTTTTCGCACTTGTGTTAGTGTTGAAAAACCACTTTTCGCACTTGTGTTGGTGCAGGAAACCACTTTTGCACTTGTATTAGTGTCGAAAAAACACTTTTTGCACTTGAGATAGTGTTGAAAAACCACTTTTCGCACTTGTGTTAGTGTTGAAAAACAACTTTTCGCACTTGTGTTAGTTTTGAAAAACCACTTTTCGCACTTGTGTTGGTGCAGGAAACCACTTTTGCACGTGTATTAGTGTGGAAAAACCACTTTTCGCACTTGTGTTAGTGTTGAAAAACCACTTTTCGCACTTGTGTTAGTGTTGAAAAACCACTTTTCGCACGTGTGTTGGTGCAGGAAACCACTTTTGCACTTGTATTAGTGTGGCAAAAACACTTTTTGCACTTGTGATAGTGTTGAAAAACCACTTTTCGCAGTTGTGTTAGTGTTGAAAAACCACTGTTCGCACTTGTGTTAGTGTTGAAAAACCACTTTTCGCACTTGTGTTGGTGCAGGAAACCACTTTTGCACTTGTATTAGTGTGGAAAAAACACTTTTTGCACATGTGATAGTGTTGAAAAACCACTTTTTGCACTTGTGTTAGTGTTGAAAAACCACTTTTCGCACTTGTGTTGGTGCAGGAAACCACTTTCGCACTTGTATTAGTGTGGAAAAAACACTTTTTGCACTTGTTATAGTGTTGAAAAGCACTTTTCGCACTTGTGTTAGTGTTGAAAAACCACTTTTCGCACTTGTGTTGGTGCAGGAAACCACTTTTGCACTTGTATTAGTGTGGAAAAAGCACTTTTTACACTTGTGATAGTGTTGAAAAACCACCTTTCGCACTTGTGTTAGTGTTGAAAAACCACTTTTCGCACTTGTGTTGGTGCAGGAAACCACTTTTGCACTTGTATTAGAGTGGAAAAAACACTTTTTGAACTTGTGATAGTGTTGAAAAACCACTTTTCGCACTTGTGTTAGTGTTGAAAAACCACTTTTCGCACTTGTGTTAGTGTTGAAAAACCACTTTTCGCACTTGTGTTGGTGCAGGAAACCACTTTTGCACTTGTATTAGTGTGGAAAAAACACTTTTTGCACTTGTGAAAGTGTTGAAAAACCACTTTTCGCACTTGTGTTAGTGTTGAAAAACCACTTTTCGCACTTGTGATGGTGCAGAAAACCACTTTTGCACTTGTATTAGTGTGGAAAAAAACTTTTCGCACTTGTGTTAGTGTTGAAAAACCACTTTTCGCACTTGTCTTAGTGTTGAAAACCACATTTCGCACTTGTGTTGGTGCAGGAAAAAACACTTTTTGAACTTGTGATAGTGTTGAAAAACCACTTTTCGCACTTGTGTTAGTGTTGAAAAACCACTTTTCGCACTTGTGTTAGTGTTGAAAAACCACTTTTCGCACTTGTGTTGGTGCAGGAAACCACTTTTGCACTTGTATTAGTGTGGAAAAAACACTTGTCGCACTTGTGTTAGTGTTGAAAAACCACTTTTCGCACTTGTGTTGGTGCAGGAAACCACTTTTGCACTTGTATTAGTGTGGAAAAAACACTTTTTGAACTTGTGATAGTGTTGAAAAACCACTTTTCGCACTTGTGTTAGTGTTGAAAAACCACTTTTCGCACTTGTGTTAGTGTGGAAAAACCACTTTTCGCACTTGTGTTAGTGTTGAAAAACCACTTTTCGCACTTGTGTTGGTGCAGGAAACCACTTTTGCACTTGTATTAGTGTGGAAAAACACTTTTTGCACTTGTGATAATGTTGAAAAACCACTTTTCGCACTCGTGTTAGTGTTGAAAAACCACTTTTCGCACTTGTGTTAGTGTTGAAAAACCACTTTTGCACTTGTATTAGTGTGGAAAAAACACTTTTTGCACTTGTGATAGTGTTGAAAAACCACTTTTCGCACTTGTGTTAGTGTTGAAAAACCACTTTTCGCACTTGTGTTAGTGTTGAAAAACCACTTTTCGCATTTGTGTTGGTGCAGGAAACCACTTTTGCACTTGTATTAGTGTGGAAAAAACACTTTTTGCACTTGTGATAGTGTTGAAAAACCACTTTTCGCACTTGTGTTAGTGTTGAAAAACCACTTTTCGCACTTGTGATGGTGCAGAAAACCACTTTTGCACTTGTATTAGTGTGGAAAAAACACTTTTCGCACTTGTGTTAGTGATGAAAAACCACTTTTCGCACTTGTCTTAGTGTTGAAAACCACATTTCGCTCTTGTGTTGGTGCAGGAAACCAGTTTTGCACTTGTATTAGTGTGGAAAAAACACTTTTTGCACTTGTGTTAGTGTTGAAAAACCACTTTTCGCACTTGTGTTAGTGTTGAAAAACCACTTTTCGCACTTGTGTTGGTGCAGGAAACCACTTTTGCACTTGTATTAGTGTGGCAAAAACACTTTTTGCACTTGTGGTAGTGTTGAAAAACCACTTTTCGCACTTGTGTTAGTGTTGAAAAACCACTTTTCGCACTTGTGTTAGTGTTGAAAAACCACTTTTCGCACTTGTGTTGGTGCAGGAAACCACTTTTGCACTTGTATAAGTGTGGAAAAAACACTTTTTGCACTTGTGATAGTGTTGAAAAACCACTTTTCGCACTTGTGTTAGTGTTGAAAAACCACTTTTCGCACGTGTGTTGGTGCAGGAAACCACTTTTGCACTTGTATTAGTGTGGAAAAAACACTTTTTGCACTTGTGATAGTGTTGAAAAACAACTTTTCGCACTTGTGTTAGTGTTGAAAAACCACTTTTCGCACTTGTGTTGGTGCAGGAAACCACTTTTGCACTTGTATTAGTGTGGAACAAACACTTTTCGCACATGTGTTAGTGTTGAAAAACCACTTTTCGCACTTGTGTTAGTGTTGAAAAACCACTTTTTGCACTTGTGTTGGTGCAGGACACCACTCTTGCACTTGTATTAGTGTGGAAAAAACACTTTTTGCACTTGAGATAGTGTTGAAAAACCACTTTTCGCACTTGTGTTAGTGTTGAAAAACCACTTTTCGCACTTGTGTTGGTGCAGGAAACCACTTTTGCATGTGTATTAGTGTGGAAAAACCACTTTTCGCACTTGTGTTAGTGTTGAAAAACCACTTTTCGCACTTGTGTTAGTGTTGAAAAACCACTTTTCGCACTTGTGTTGGTGCAGGAAACCACATTTGCACTTGTATTAGTGTGGCAAAAACACTTTTTGCACTTGTGATAGTGTTGAAAAACGACTTTTCGCACTTGTGTTAGTGTTGAAAAACCACTTTTCGCACTTGTGTTAGTGTTGAAAAACCACTTTTCGCACTTGTGTTGGTGCAGGAAACCACTTTTGCACTTGCATTAGTGTGGAAAAAACACTTTTTGCACTTGTGATAGTGTTGAAAAACCACTTTTCGCACTCGTGTTAGTGTTGAAAAACCACTTTTCGCACTTGTGTTAGTGTTGAAAAACCACTTTTCGCACTTGTGTTGGTGCAGGAAACCACTTTTGCACTTGTATTAGTGTGGAAAAAACACTTGTCGCACTTGTGTTAGTGTTGAAAAACCACTTTTCGCACATGTGTTAGTGTTGAAAAACCACTTTTTGCACTTGTGTTAGTGTTGAAAAACCACTTTTCGCACTTGTGTTGGTGCAGGAAACCACTTTTGCACTTGTATTAGTGTGGAAAAAACACTTTTTGCACTTGTGTTAGTGTTGAAAAACCACTTTTCGCACTTGTGTTGGTGCAGGAAACCACTTTTGCACTTGTATTAGTGTGGAAAAACCACTTTTCGCACATGTGTTAGTGTTGAAAAACCACTTTTCGCACTTGTGTTAGTGTTGAAAAACCACTTTTCGCACTTGTGTTGGTGCAGGAAACCACTTTTGCACTTGTATTAGTGTCGAAAAAACACTTTTTGCACTTGAGATAGTGTTGAAAAACCACTTTTCGCACTTGTGTTAGTGTTGAAAAACAACTTTTCGCACTTGTGTTAGTTTTGAAAAACCACTTTTCGCACTTGTGTTGGTGCAGGAAACCACTTTTGCACTTGTATTAGTGTGGAAAAACACTTTTTGCACTTGTTATAGTGTTGAAAAACCACTTTTCACACTTGTGTTAGTGTTGAAAAACCACTTTTCGCACTTGTGTTGGTGCAAGAAACCACTTTTGCACTTGTATTAGTGTGGAAAAAACACTTTTTGCACTTGTGATAGTGTTGAAAAACCACTTTTCGCACTTGTGTTAGTGTTGAAAAACCACTTTTCGCACTTGTGTTGGTGCAGGAAACCACTTTTGCACTTGTATTAGTGTGGAAAAAACACTTTTTGAACTTGTGATAGTGTTGAAAAACCACTTTTCGCACTTGTGTTAGTGTTGAAAAACCACTTTTCGCACTTGTGTTAGTGTTGAAAAACCACTTTTCGCACTTGTGTTAGTGTTGAAAAACCACTTTTCGCACTTGTGTTGGTGCAGGAAACCACTTTTGCACTTGTATTAGTGTGGAAAAACACTTTTTGCACTTGTGATAATGTTGAAAAACCACTTTTCGCACTCGTGTTAGTGTTGAAAAACCACTTTTCGCACTTGTGTTAGTGTTGAAAAACCACTTTTCGCACTTGTGTTGGTGCAGGAAACCACTTTTGCACTTGTATTAGTGTGGAAAAAACACTTGTCGCACTTGTGTTAGTGTTGAAAAACCACTTTTCGCACATGTGTTAGTGTTGAAAAACCACTTTTCGCACTTGTGTTAGTGTTGAAAAACCACTTTTCGCACTTGTGTTGGTGCAGGAAACCACTTTTGCACTTGTATTAGTGTGGAAAAAACACTTTTTGCACTTGTGATAGTGTTGAAAAACCACTTTTCGCACTTGTGTTAGTGTTGAAAAACCACTTTTCGCACTTGTGATGGTGCAGGAAACCACTTTTGCACTTGTATTAGTGTGGAAAAAACACTTTTCGCACTTGTGTTAGTGTTGAAAAACCACTTTTCGCACTTGTGTTAGTGTTGAAAACCACATTTCGCACTTGTGTTGGTGCAGGAAACCACTTTTGCACTTGTATTAGTGTGGAAAAAACACTTTTTGCACTTGTGTTAGTGTTGAAAAACCACTTTTCGCACTTGTGTTGGTGCAGGAAACCACTTTTGCACTTGTATTAGTGTGGAAAAACCACTTTTCGCACATGTGTTAGTGTTGAAAAACCACTTTTTGCACTTGTGTTAGTGTTGAAAAACCACTTTTCGCACTTGTGTTGGTGCAGGAAACCACTTTTGCACTTGTATTAGTGTCGAAAAAACACTTTTTGCACTTGAGATAGTGTTGAAAAACCACTTTTCGCACTTGTGTTAGTGTTGAAAAACCACTTTTCGCACTTGTGTTGGTGCAAGAAACCACTTTTGCACTTGTATTAGTGTGGAAAAACACTTTTTGCACTTGTGATAGTGTTGAAAAACCACTTTTCGCACTTGTGTTAGTGTTGAAAAACCACTTTTCGCACTTGTGTTGGTGCAGGAAACCACTTTTGCACTTGTATTAGTGTGGAAAAAACACTTTTTGAACTTGTGATAGTGTTGAAAAACCACTTTTCGCACTTGTGTTAGTGTTGAAAAACCACTTTTCGCACTTGTGTTAGTGTTGAAAAACCACTTTTCGCACTTGTGTTAGTGTTGAAAAACCACTTTTCGCACTTGTGTTGGTGCAGGAAACCACTTTTGCACTTGTATTAGTGCGGAAAAACACTTTTTGCACTTGTGATAATGTTGAAAAACCACTTTTCGCACTCGTGTTAGTGTTGAAAAACCACTTTTCGCACTTGTGTTAGTGTTGAAAAACCACTTTTCGCACTTGTGTTGGTGCAGGAAACCACTTTTGCACTTGTATTAGTGTGGAAAAAACACTTGTCGCACTTGTGTTAGTGTTGAAAAACCACTTTTCGCACATGTGTTAGTGTTGAAAAACCACTTTTCGCACTTGTGTTAGTGTTGAAAAACCACTTTTCGCACTTGTGTTGGTGCAGGAAACCACTTTTGCACTTGTATTAGTGTGGAAAAAACACTTTTTGCACTTGTGATAGTGTTGAAAAACCACTTTTCGCACTTGTGTTAGTGTTGAAAAACCACTTTTCGCACTTGTGATGGTGCAGGAAACCACTTTTGCACTTGTATTAGTGTGGAAAAAACACTTTTCGCACTTGTGTTAGTGTTGAAAAACCACTTTTCGCACTTGTGTTAGTGTTGAAAACCACATTTCGCACTTGTGTTGGGGCAGGAAACCACTTTTGCACTTGTATTAGTGTGGAAAAAACACTTTTTGCACTTGTGTTAGTGTTGAAAAACCACTTTTCGCACTTGTGTTGGTGCAGGAAACCACTTTTGCACTTGTATTAGTGTGGAAAAACCACTTTTCGCACATGTGTTAGTGTTGAAAAACCACTTTTCGCACTTGTGTTAGTGTTGAAAAACCACTTTTCGCACTTGTGTTGGTGCAGGAAACCACTTTTGCACTTGTATTAGTGTCGAAAAAACACTTTTTGCACTTGAGATAGTGTTGAAAAACCACTTTTCGCACTTGTGTTAGTGTTGAAAAACAACTTTTCGCACTTGTGTTAGTTTTGAAAAACCACTTTTCGCACTTGTGTTGGTGCAGGAAACCACTTTTGCACGTGTATTAGTGTGGAAAAACCACTTTTCGCACTTGTGTTAGTGTTGAAAAACCACTTTTCGCACTTGTGTTAGTGTTGAAAAACCACTTTTCGCACGTGTGTTGGTGCAGGAAACCACTTTTGCACTTGTATTAGTGTGGCAAAAACACTTTTTGCACTTGTGATAGTGTTGAAAAACCACTTTTTGCACTTGTGTTAGTGTTGAAAAACCACTTTTCGCACTTGTGTTGGTGCAGGAAACCACTTTCGCACTTGTATTAGTGTGGAAAAAACACTTTTTGCACTTGTTATAGTGTTGAAAAGCACTTTTCGCACTTGTGTTAGTGTTGAAAAACCACTTTTCGCACTTGTGTTGGTGCAGGAAACCACTTTTGCACTTGTATTAGTGTGGAAAAAGCACTTTTTACACTTGTGATAGTGTTGAAAAACCACCTTTCGCACTTGTGTTAGTGTTGAAAAACCACTTTTCGCACTTGTGTTGGTGCAGGAAACCACTTTTGCACTTGTATTAGAGTGGAAAAAACACTTTTTGAACTTGTGATAGTGTTGAAAAACCACTTTTCGCACTTGTGTTAGTGTTGAAAAACCACTTTTCGCACTTGTGTTAGTGTTGAAAAACCACTTTTCGCACTTGTGTTGGTGCAGGAAACCACTTTTGCACTTGTATTAGTGTGGAAAAAACACTTTTTGCACTTGTGAAAGTGTTGAAAAACCACTTTTCGCACTTGTGTTAGTGTTGAAAAACCACTTTTCGCACTTGTGATGGTGCAGAAAACCACTTTTGCACTTGTATTAGTGTGGAAAAAAACTTTTCGCACTTGTGTTAGTGTTGAAAAACCACTTTTCGCACTTGTCTTAGTGTTGAAAACCACATTTCGCACTTGTGTTGGTGCAGGAAAAAACACTTTTTGAACTTGTGATAGTGTTGAAAAACCACTTTTCGCACTTGTGTTAGTGTTGAAAAACCACTTTTCGCACTTGTGTTAGTGTTGAAAAACCACTTTTCGCACTTGTGTTGGTGCAGGAAACCACTTTTGCACTTGTATTAGTGTGGAAAAAACACTTGTCGCACTTGTGTTAGTGTTGAAAAACCACTTTTCGCACTTGTGTTGGTGCAGGAAACCACTTTTGCACTTGTATTAGTGTGGAAAAAACACTTTTTGAACTTGTGATAGTGTTGAAAAACCACTTTTCGCACTTGTGTTAGTGTTGAAAAACCACTTTTCGCACTTGTGTTAGTGTTGAAAAACCACTTTTCGCACTTGTGTTAGTGTTGAAAAACCACTTTTCGCACTTGTGTTGGTGCAGGAAACCACTTTTGCACTTGTATTAGTGTGGAAAAACACTTTTTGCACTTGTGATAATGTTGAAAAACCACTTTTCGCACTCGTGTTAGTGTTGAAAAACCACTTTTCGCACTTGTGTTAGTGGTGAAAAACCACTTTTTGCACTTGTGTTGGTGCAGGAAACCACTTTTGCACTTGTATTAGTGTGGAAAAAACACTTGTCGCACTTGTGTTAGTGTTGAAAAACCACTTTTCGCACTTGTGTTGGTGCAGGAAACCACTTTTGCACTTGTATTAGTGTGGAAAACCACTTTTCGCACTTGTGTTGGTGCAGGAAACCACTTTTGCACTTGTATTAGTGTGGAAAAACACTTTTTGCACTTGTTATAGTGTTGAAAAACCACTTTTCGCACTTGTGTTAGTGTTGAAAAACCACTTTTCGCACTTGTGTTGGTGCAAGAAACCACTTTTGCACTTGTATTAGTGTGGAAAAAACACTTTTTGCACTTGTGATAGTGTTGAAAAACCACTTTTCGCACTTGTGTTAGTGTTGAAAAACCACTTTTCGCACTTGTGTTGGTGCAGGAAACCACTTTTGCACTTGTATTAGTGTGGAAAAAACACTTTTTGAACTTGTGATAGTGTTGAAAAACCACTTTTCGCACTTGTGTTAGTGTTGAAAAACCACTTTTCGCACTTGTGTTAGTGTTGAAAAACCACTTTTCGCATTTGTGTTGGTGCAGGAAACCACTTTTGCACTTGTATTAGTGTGGAAAAAACACTTTTTGCACTTGTGATAGTGTTGAAAAACCACTTTTCGCACTTGTGTTAGTGTTGAAAAACCACTTTTCGCACTTGTGATGGTGCAGAAAACCACTTTTGCACTTGTATTAGTGTGGAAAAAACACTTTTCGCACTTGTGTTAGTGATGAAAAACCACTTTTCGCACTTGTCTTAGTGTTGAAAACCACATTTCGCTCTTGTGTTGGTGCAGGAAACCAGTTTTGCACTTGTATTAGTGTGGAAAAAACACTTTTTGCACTTGTGTTAGTGTTGAAAAACCACTTTTCGCACTTGTGTTAGTGTTGAAAAACCACTTTTCGCACTTGTGTTGGTGCAGGAAACCACTTTTGCACTTGTATTAGTGTGGCAAAAACACTTTTTGCACTTGTGGTAGTGTTGAAAAACCACTTTTCGCACTTGTGTTAGTGTTGAAAAACCACTTTTCGCACTTGTGTTAGTGTTGAAAAACCACTTTTCGCACTTGTGTTGGTGCAGGAAACCACTTTTGCACTTGTATAAGTGTGGAAAAAACACTTTTTGCACTTGTGATAGTGTTGAAAAACCACTTTTCGCACTTGTGTTAGTGTTGAAAAACCACTTTTCGCACGTGTGTTGGTGCAGGAAACCACTTTTGCACTTGTATTAGTGTGGAAAAAACACTTTTTGCACTTGTGATAGTGTTGAAAAACAACTTTTCGCACTTGTGTTAGTGTTGAAAAACCACTTTTCGCACTTGTGTTGGTGCAGGAAACCACTTTTGCACTTGTATTAGTGTGGAAAAAACACTTTTCGCACATGTGTTAGTGTTGAAAAACCACTTTTCGCACTTGTGTTAGTGTTGAAAAACCACTTTTTGCACTTGTGTTGGTGCAGGACACCACTCTTGCACTTGTATTAGTGTGGAAAAAACACTTTTTGCACTTGAGATAGTGTTGAAAAACCACTTTTCGCACTTGTGTTAGTGTTGAAAAACCACTTTTCGCACTTGTGTTGGTGCAGGAAACCACTTTTGCATGTGTATTAGTGTGGAAAAACCACTTTTCGCACTTTTGTTAGTGTTGAAAAACCACTTTTCGCACTTGTGTTAGTGTTGAAAAACCACTTTTCGCACTTGTGTTGGTGCAGGAAACCACATTTGCACTTGTATTAGTGTGGCAAAAACACTTTTTGCACTTGTGATAGTGTTGAAAAACGACTTTTCGCACTTGTGTTAGTGTTGAAAAACCACTTTTCGCACTTGTGTTAGTGTTGAAAAACCACTTTTCGCACTTGTGTTGGTGCAGGAAACCACTTTTGCACTTGCATTAGTGTGGAAAAAACACTTTTTGCACTTGTGATAGTGTTGAAAAACCACTTTTCGCACTCGTGTTAGTGTTGAAAAACCACTTTTCGCACTTGTGTTAGTGTTGAAAAACCACTTTTCGCACTTGTGTTGGTGCAGGAAACCACTTTTGCACTTGTATTAGTGTGGAAAAAACACTTGTCGCACTTGTGTTAGTGTTGAAAAACCACTTTTCGCACATGTGTTAGTGTTGAAAAACCACTTTTTGCACTTGTGTTAGTGTTGAAAAACCACTTTTCGCACTTGTGTTGGTGCAGGAAACCACTTTTGCACTTGTATTAGTGTGGAAAAAACACTTTTTGCACTTGTGTTAGTGTTGAAAAACCACTTTTCGCACTTGTGTTGGTGCAGGAAACCACTTTTGCACTTGTATTAGTGTGGAAAAACCACTTTTCGCACATGTGTTAGTGTTGAAAAACCACTTTTCGCACTTGTGTTAGTGTTGAAAAACCACTTTTCGCACTTGTGTTGGTGCAGGAAACCACTTTTGCACTTGTATTAGTGTCGAAAAAACACTTTTTGCACTTGAGATAGTGTTGAAAAACCACTTTTCGCACTTGTGTTAGTGTTGAAAAACAACTTTTCGCACTTGTGTTAGTTTTGAAAAACCACTTTTCGCACTTGTGTTGGTGCAGGAAACCACTTTTGCACGTGTATTAGTGTGGAAAAACCACTTTTCGCACTTGTGTTAGTGTTGAAAAACCACTTTTCGCACTTGTGTTAGTGTTGAAAAACCACTTTTCGCACGTGTGTTGGTGCAGGAAACCACTTTTGCACTTGTATTAGTGTGGCAAAAACACTTTTTGCACTTGTGATAGTGTTGAAAAACCACTTTTCGCAGTTGTGTTAGTGTTGAAAAACCACTGTTCGCACTTGTGTTAGTGTTGAAAAACCACTTTTCGCACTTGTGTTGGTGCAGGAAACCACTTTTGCACTTGTATTAGTGTGGAAAAAACACTTTTTGCACTTGTGATAGTGTTGAAAAACCACTTTTTGCACTTGTGTTAGTGTTGAAAAACCACTTTTCGCACTTGTGTTGGTGCAGGAAACCACTTTCGCACTTGTATTAGTGTGGAAAAAACACTTTTTGCACTTGTTATAGTGTTGAAAAGCACTTTTCGCACTTGTGTTAGTGTTGAAAAACCACTTTTCGCACTTGTGTTGGTGCAGGAAACCACTTTTGCACTTGTATTAGTGTGGAAAAAGCTCTTTTTACACTTGTGATAGTGTTGAAAAACCACCTTTCGCACTTGTGTTAGTGTTGAAAAACCACTTTTCGCACTTGTGTTGGTGCAGGAAACCACTTTTGCACTTGTATTAGAGTGGAAAAAACACTTTTTGAACTTGTGATAGTGTTGAAAAACCACTTTTCGCACTTGTGTTAGTGTTGAAAAACCACTTTTCGCACTTGTGTTAGTGTTGAAAAACCACTTTTCGCACTTGTGATGGTGCAGAAAACCACTTTTGCACTTGTATTAGTGTGGAAAAAACACTTTTTGCACTTGTGAAAGTGTTGAAAAACCACTTTTCGCACTTGTGTTAGTGTTGAAAAACCACTTTTCGCACTTGTGATGGTGCAGAAAACCACTTTTGCACTTGTATTAGTGTGGAAAAAAACTTTTCGCACTTGTGTTAGTGTTGAAAAACCACTTTTCGCACTTGTCTTAGTGTTGAAAACCACATTTCGCACTTGTGTTGGTGCAGGAAAAAACACTTTTTGAACTTGTGATAGTGTTGAAAAACCACTTTTCGCACTTGTGTTAGTGTTGAAAAACCACTTTTCGCACTTGTGTTAGTGTTGAAAAACCACTTTTCGCACTTGTGTTGGTGCAGGAAACCACTTTTGCACTTGTATTAGTGTGGAAAAAACACTTGTCGCACTTGTGTTAGTGTTGAAAAACCACTTTTCGCACTTGTGTTGGTGCAGGAAACCACTTTTGCACTTGTATTAGTGTGGAAAAAACACTTTTTGAACTTGTGATAGTGTTGAAAAACCACTTTTCGCACTTGTGTTAGTGTTGAAAAACCACTTTTCGCACTTGTGTTAGTGTTGAAAAACCACTTTTCGCACTTGTGTTAGTGTTGAAAAACCACTTTTCGCACTTGTGTTGGTGCAGGAAACCACTTTTGCACTTGTATTAGTGTGGAAAAACACTTTTTGCACTTGTGATAATGTTGAAAAACCACTTTTCGCACTCGTGTTAGTGTTGAAAAACCACTTTTCGCACTTGTGTTAGTGTTGAAAAACCACTTTTGCACTTGTATTAGTGTGGAAAAAACACTTTTTGCACTTGTGATAGTGTTGAAAAACCACTTTTCGCACTTGTGTTAGTGTTGAAAAACCACTTTTCGCACTTGTGTTAGTGTTGAAAAACCACTTTTCGCATTTGTGTTGGTGCAGGAAACCACTTTTGCACTTGTATTAGTGTGGAAAAAACACTTTTTGCACTTGTGATAGTGTTGAAAAACCACTTTTCGCACTTGTGTTAGTGTTGAAAAACCACTTTTCGCACTTGTGATGGTGCAGAAAACCACTTTTGCACTTGTATTAGTGTGGAAAAAACACTTTTCGCACTTGTGTTAGTGATGAAAAACCACTTTTCGCACTTGTCTTAGTGTTGAAAACCACATTTCGCTCTTGTGTTGGTGCAGGAAACCAGTTTTGCACTTGTATTAGTGTGGAAAAAACACTTTTTGCACTTGTGTTAGTGTTGAAAAACCACTTTTCGCACTTGTGTTAGTGTTGAAAAACCACTTTTCGCACTTGTGTTGGTGCAGGAAACCACTTTTGCACTTGTATTAGTGTGGCAAAAACACTTTTTGCACTTGTGGTAGTGTTGAAAAACCACTTTTCGCACTTGTGTTAGTGTTGAAAAACCACTTTTCGCACTTGTGTTAGTGTTGAAAAACCACTTTTCGCACTTGTGTTGGTGCAGGAAACCACTTTTGCACTTGTATAAGTGTGGAAAAAACACTTTTTGCACTTGTGATAGTGTTGAAAAACCACTTTTCGCACTTGTGTTAGTGTTGAAAAACCACTTTTCGCACGTGTGTTGGTGCAGGAAACCACTTTTGCACTTGTATTAGTGTGGAAAAAACACTTTTTGCACTTGTGATAGTGTTGAAAAACAACTTTTCGCACTTGTGTTAGTGTTGAAAAACCACTTTTCGCACTTGTGTTGGTGCAGGAAACCACTTTTGCACTTGTATTAGTGTGGAAAAAACACTTTTCGCACATGTGTTAGTGTTGAAAAACCACTTTTCCCACTTGTGTTAGTGTTGAAAAACCACTTTTTGCACTTGTGTTGGTGCAGGACACCACTCTTGCACTTGTATTAGTGTGGAAAAAACACTTTTTGCACTTGAGATAGTGTTGAAAAACCACTTTTCGCACTTGTGTTAGTGTTGAAAAACCACTTTTCGCACTTGTGTTGGTGCAGGAAACCACTTTTGCATGTGTATTAGTGTGGAAAAACCACTTTTCGCACTTGTGTTAGTGTTGAAAAACCACTTTTCGCACTTGTGTTAGTGTTGAAAAACCACTTTTCGCACTTGTGTTGGTGCAGGAAACCACATTTGCACTTGTATTAGTGTGGCAAAAACACTTTTTGCACTTGTGATAGTGTTGAAAAACGACTTTTCGCACTTGTGTTAGTGTTGAAAAACCACTTTTTGCACTTGTGTTAGTGTTGAAAAACCACTTTTCGCACTTGTGTTGGTGCAGGAAACCACTTTTGCACTTGCATTAGTGTGGAAAAAACACTTTTTGCACTTGTGATAGTGTTGAAAAACCACTTTTCGCACTCGTGTTAGTGTTGAAAAACCACTTTTCGCACTTGTGTTAGTGTTGAAAAACCACTTTTCGCACTTGTGTTGGTGCAGGAAACCACTTTTGCACTTGTATTAGTGTGGAAAAAACACTTGTCGCACTTGTGTTAGTGTTGAAAAACCACTTTTCGCACATGTGTTAGTGTTGAAAAACCACTTTTTGCACTTGTGTTAGTGTTGAAAAACCACTTTTCGCACTTGTGTTGGTGCAGGAAACCACTTTTGCACTTGTATTAGTGTGGAAAAAACACTTTTTGCACTTGTGTTAGTGTTGAAAAACCACTTTTCGCACTTGTGTTGGTGCAGGAAACCACTTTTGCACTTGTATTAGTGTGGAAAAACCACTTTTCGCACATGTGTTAGTGTTGAAAAACCACTTTTCGCACTTGTGTTAGTGTTGAAAAACCACTTTTCGCACTTGTGTTGGTGCAGGAAACCACTTTTGCACTTGTATTAGTGTCGAAAAAACACTTTTTGCACTTGAGATAGTGTTGAAAAACCACTTTTCGCACTTGTGTTAGTTTTGAAAAACCACTTTTCGCACTTGTGTTGGTGCAGGAAACCACTTTTGCACTTGTATTAGTGTGGAAAAACACTTTTTGCACTTGTTATAGTGTTGAAAAACCACTTTTCGCACTTGTGTTGGTGCAAGAAACCACTTTTGCACTTGTATTAGTGTGGAAAAAACACTTTTTGCACTTGTGATAGTGTTGAAAAACCACTTTTCGCACTTGTGTTAGTGTTGAAAAACCACTTTTCGCACTTGTGTTGGTGCAGGAAACCACTTTTGCACTTGTATTAGTGTGGAAAAAACACTTTTTGAACTTGTGATAGTGTTGAAAAACCACTTTTCGCACTTGTGTTAGTGTTGAAAAACCACTTTTCGCACTTGTGTTAGTGTTGAAAAACCACTTTTCGCACTCGTGTTAGTGTTGAAAAACCACTTTTCGCACTTGTGTTAGTGTTGAAAAACCACTTTTCGCACTTGTGTTGGTGCAGGAAACCACTTTTGCACTTGTATTAGTGTGGAAAAAACACTTGTCGCACTTGTGTTAGTGTTGAAAAACCACTTTTCGCACATGTGTTAGTGTTGAAAAACCACTTTTTGCACTTGTGTTAGTGTTGAAAAACCACTTTTCGCACTTGTGTTGGTGCAGGAAACCACTTTTGCACTTGTATTAGTGTGGAAAAAACACTTTTTGCACTTGTGTTAGTGTTGAAAAACCACTTTTCGCACTTGTGTTGGTGCAGGAAACCACTTTTGCACTTGTATTAGTGTGGAAAAACCACTTTTCGCACATGTGTTAGTGTTGAAAAACCACTTTTCGCACTTGTGTTAGTGTTGAAAAACCACATTTCGCACTTGTGTTGGTGCAGGAAACCACTTTTGCACTTGTATTAGTGTCGAAAAAACACTTTTTGCACTTGAGATAGTGTTGAAAAACCACTTTTCGCACTTGTGTTAGTGTTGAAAAACAACTTTTCGCACTTGTGTTAGTTTTGAAAAACCACTTTTCGCACTTGTGTTGGTGCAGGAAACCACTTTTGCACGTGTATTAGTGTGGAAAAACCACTTTTCGCACTTGTGTTAGTGTTGAAAAACCACTTTTCGCACTTGTGTTAGTGTTGAAAAACCACTTTTCGCACGTGTGTTGGTGCAGGAAACCACTTTTGCACTTGTATTAGTGTGGCAAAAACACTTTTTGCACTTGTGATAATGTTGAAAAACCACTTTTCGCAGTTGTGTTAGTGTTGAAAAACCACTGTTCGCACTTGTGTTAGTGTTGAAAAACCACTTTTCGCACTTGTGTTGGTGCAGGAAACCACTTTTGCACTTGTATTAGTGTGGAAAAAACACTTTTTGCACTTGTGATAGTGTTGAAAAACCACTTTTTGCACTTGTGTTAGTGTTGAAAAACCACTTTTCGCACTTGTGTTGGTGCAGGAAACCACTTTCGCACTTGTATTAGTGTGGAAAAAACACTTTTTGCACTTGTTATAGTGTTGAAAAGCACTTTTCGCACTTGTGTTAGTGTTGAAAAACCACTTTTCGCACTTGTGTTGGTGCAGGAAACCACTTTTGCACTTGTATTAGTGTGGAAAAAGCACTTTTTACACTTGTGATAGTGTTGAAAAACCACCTTTCGCACTTGTGTTAGTGTTGAAAAACCACTTTTCGCACTTGTGTTGGTGCAGGAAACCACTTTTGCACTTGTATTAGAGTGGAAAAAACACTTTTTGAACTTGTGATAGTGTTGAAAAACCACTTTTCGCACTTGTGTTAGTGTTGAAAAACCACTTTTCGCACTTGTGTTAGTGTTGAAAAACCACTTTTCGCACTTGTGTTGGTGCAGGAAACCACTTTTGCACTTGTATTAGTGTGGAAAAAACACTTTTTGCACTTGTGAAAGTGTTGAAAAACCACTTTTCGCACTTGTGTTAGTGTTGAAAAACCACTTTTCGCACTTGTGATGGTGCAGAAAACCACTTTTGCACTTGTATTAGTGTGGAAAAAAACTTTTCGCACTTGTGTTAGTGTTGAAAAACCACTTTTCGCACTTGTCTTAGTGTTGAAAACCACATTTCGCACTTGTGTTGGTGCAGGAAAAAACACTTTTTGAACTTGTGATAGTGTTGAAAAACCACTTTTCGCACTTGTGTTAGTGTTGAAAAACCACTTTTCGCACTTGTGTTAGTGTTGAAAAACCACTTTTCGCACTTGTGTTGGTGCAGGAAACCACTTTTGCACTTGTATTAGTGTGGAAAAAACACTTGTCGCACTTGTGTTAGTGTTGAAAAACCACTTTTCGCACTTGTGTTGGTGCAGGAAACCACTTTTGCACTTGTATTAGTGTGGAAAAAACACTTTTTGAACTTGTGATAGTGTTGAAAAACCACTTTTCGCACTTGTGTTAGTGTTGAAAAACCACTTTTCGCACTTGTGTTAGTGTTGAAAAACCACTTTTCGCACTTGTGTTGGTGCAGGAAACCACTTTTGCACTTGTATTAGTGTGGAAAAACACTTTTTGCACTTGTGATAATGTTGAAAAACCACTTTTTGCACTCGTGTTAGTGTTGAAAAACCACTTTTCGCACTTGTGTTAGTGTTGAAAAACCACTTTTGCACTTGTATTAGTGTGGAAAAAACACTTTTTGCACTTGTGATAGTGTTGAAAAACCACTTTTCGCACTTGTGTTAGTGTTGAAAAACCACTTTTCGCACTTGTGTTAGTGTTGAAAAACCACTTTTCGCATTTGTGTTGGTGCAGGAAACCACTTTTGCACTTGTATTAGTGTGGAAAAAACACTTTTTGCACTTGTGATAGTGTTGAAAAACCACTTTTCGCACTTGTGTTAGTGTTGAAAAACCACTTTTCGCACTTGTGATGGTGCAGAAAACCACTTTTGCACTTGTATTAGTGTGGAAAAAACACTTTTCGCACTTGTGTTAGTGATGAAAAACCACTTTTCGCACTTGTCTTAGTGTTGAAAACCACATTTCGCTCTTGTGTTGGTGCAGGAAACCAGTTTTGCACTTGTATTAGTGTGGAAAAAACACTTTTTGCACTTGTGTTAGTGTTGAAAAACCACTTTTCGCACTTGTGTTAGTGTTGAAAAACCACTTTTCGCACTTGTGTTGGTGCAGGAAACCACTTTTGCACTTGTATTAGTGTGGCAAAAACACTTTTTGCACTTGTGGTAGTGTTGAAAAACCACTTTTCGCACTTGTGTTAGTGTTGAAAAACCACTTTTCGCACTTGTGTTAGTGTTGAAAAACCACTTTTCGCACTTGTGTTGGTGCAGGAAACCACTTTTGCACTTGTATAAGTGTGGAAAAAACACTTTTTGCACTTGTGATAGTGTTGAAAAACCACTTTTCGCACTTGTGTTAGTGTTGAAAAACCACTTTTTGCACGTGTGTTGGTGCAGGAAACCACTTTTGCACTTGTATTAGTGTGGAAAAAACACTTTTTGCACTTGTGATAGTGTTGAAAAACAACTTTTCGCACTTGTGTTAGTGTTGAAAAACCACTTTTCGCACTTGTGTTGGTGCAGGAAACCACTTTTGCACTTGTATTAGTGTGGAAAAAACACTTTTCGCACATGTGTTAGTGTTGAAAAACCACTTTTCCCACTTGTGTTAGTGTTGAAAAACCACTTTTTGCACTTGTGTTGGTGCAGGACACCACTCTTGCACTTGTATTAGTGTGGAAAAAACACTTTTTGCACTTGAGATAGTGTTGAAAAACCACTTTTCGCACTTGTGTTAGTGTTGAAAAACCACTTTTCGCACTTGTGTTGGTGCAGGAAACCACTTTTGCATGTGTATTAGTGTGGAAAAACCACTTTTCGCACTTGTGTTAGTGTTGAAAAACCACTTTTCGCACTTGTGTTAGTGTTGAAAAACCACTTTTCGCACTTGTGTTGGTGCAGGAAACCACATTTGCACTTGTATTAGTGTGGCAAAAACACTTTTTGCACTTGTGATAGTGTTGAAAAACGACTTTTCGCACTTGTGTTAGTGTTGAAAAACCACTTTTTGCACTTGTGTTAGTGTTGAAAAACCACTTTTCGCACTTGTGTTGGTGCAGGAAACCACTTTTGCACTTGCATTAGTGTGGAAAAAACACTTTTTGCACTTGTGATAGTGTTGAAAAACCACTTTTCGCACTCGTGTTAGTGTTGAAAAACCACTTTTCGCACTTGTGTTAGTGTTGAAAAACCACTTTTCGCACTTGTGTTGGTGCAGGAAACCACTTTTGCACTTGTATTAGTGTGGAAAAAACACTTGTCGCACTTGTGTTAGTGTTGAAAAACCACTTTTCGCACATGTGTTAGTGTTGAAAAACCACTTTTTGCACTTGTGTTAGTGTTGAAAAACCACTTTTCGCACTTGTGTTGGTGCAGGAAACCACTTTTGCACTTGTATTAGTGTGGAAAAAACACTTTTTGCACTTGTGTTAGTGTTGAAAAACCACTTTTCGCACTTGTGTTGGTGCAGGAAACCACTTTTGCACTTGTATTAGTGTGGAAAAACCACTTTTCGCACATGTGTTAGTGTTGAAAAACCACTTTTCGCACTTGTGTTAGTGTTGAAAAACCACTTTTCGCACTTGTGTTGGTGCAGGAAACCACTTTTGCACTTGTATTAGTGTCGAAAAAACACTTTTTGCACTTGAGATAGTGTTGAAAAACCACTTTTCGCACTTGTGTTAGTGTTGAAAAACAACTTTTCGCACTTGTGTTAGTTTTGAAAAACCACTTTTCGCACTTGTGTTGGTGCAGGAAACCACTTTTGCACTTGTATTAGTGTGGAAAAACACTTTTTGCACTTGTTATAGTGTTGAAAAACCACTTTTCGCACTTGTGTTGGTGCAAGAAACCACTTTTGCACTTGTATTAGTGTGGAAAAAACACTTTTTGCACTTGTGATAGTGTTGAAAAACCACTTTTCGCACTTGTGTTAGTGTTGAAAAACCACTTTTCGCACTTGTGTTGGTGCAGGAAACCACTTTTGCACTTGTATTAGTGTGGAAAAAACACTTTTTGAACTTGTGATAGTGTTGAAAAACCACTTTTCGCACTTGTGTTAGTGTTGAAAAACCACTTTTCGCACTTGTGTTAGTGTTGAAAAACCACTTTTCGCACTTGTGTTAGTGTTGAAAAACCACTTTTCGCACTTGTGTTGGTGCAGGAAACCACTTTTGCACTTGTATTAGTGTGGAAAAACACTTTTTGCACTTGTGATAATGTTGAAAAACCACTTTTCGCACTCGTGTTAGTGTTGAAAAACCACTTTTCGCACTTGTGTTAGTGTTGAAAAACCACTTTTCGCACTTGTGTTGGTGCAGGAAACCACTTTTGCACTTGTATTAGTGTGGAAAAAACACTTGTCGCACTTGTGTTAGTGTTGAAAAACCACTTTTCGCACATGTGTTAGTGTTGAAAAACCACTTTTCGCACTTGTGTTAGTGTTGAAAAACCACTTTTCGCACTTGTGTTGGTGCAGGAAACCACTTTTGCACTTGTATTAGTGTGGAAAAAACACTTTTTGCACTTGTGATAGTGTTGAAAAACCACTTTTCGCACTTGTGTTAGTGTTGAAAAACCACTTTTCGCACTTGTGATGGTGCAGGAAACCACTTTTGCACTTGTATTAGTGTGGAAAAAACACTTTTCGCACTTGTGTTAGTGTTGAAAAACCACTTTTCGCACTTGTGTTAGTGTTGAAAACCACATTTCGCACTTGTGTTGGTGCAGGAAACCACTTTTGCACTTGTATTAGTGTGGAAAAAACACTTTTTGCACTTGTGTTAGTGTTGAAAAACCACTTTTCGCACTTGTGTTGGTGCAGGAAACCACTTTTGCACTTGTATTAGTGTGGAAAAACCACTTTTCGCACATGTGTTAGTGTTGAAAAACCACTTTTCGCACTTGTGTTAGTGTTGAAAAACCACTTTTCGCACTTGTGTTGGTGCAGGAAACCACTTTTGCACTTGTATTAGTGTCGAAAAAACACTTTTTGCACTTGAGATAGTGTTGAAAAACCACTTTTCGCACTTGTGTTAGTGTTGAAAAACAACTTTTCGCACTTGTGTTAGTTTTGAAAAACCACTTTTCGCACTTGTGTTGGTGCAGGAAACCACTTTTGCACGTGTATTAGTGTGGAAAAACCACTTTTCGCACTTGTGTTAGTGTTGAAAAACCACTTTTCGCACTTGTGTTAATGTTGAAAAACCACTTTTCGCACTTGTGTTGGTGCAGGAAACCACTTTTGCACTTGTATTAGTGTGGAAAAAACACTTTTTGAACTTGTGATAGTGTTGAAAAACCACTTTTCGCACTTGTGTTAGTGTTGAAAAACCACTTTTCGCACTTGTGTTAGTGTTGAAAAACCACTTTTCGCATTTGTGTTGGTGCAGGAAACCACTTTTGCACTTGTATTAGTGTGGAAAAAACACTTTTTGCACTTGTGATAGTGTTGAAAAACACTTTTCGCACTTGTGTTAGTGTTGAAAAACCACTTTTCGCACTTGTGTTAGTGTTGAAAACCACATTTCGCACTTGTGTTGGTGCAGGAAACCACTTTTGCACTTGTATTAGTGTGGAAAAAACACTTTTTGCACTTGTGTTAGTGTTGAAAAACCACTTTTCGCACTTGTGTTGGTGCAGGAAACCACTTTTGCACTTGTATTAGTGTGGAAAAACCACTTTTCGCACATGTGTTAGTGTTGAAAAACCACTTTTCGCACTTGTGTTAGTGTTGAAAAACCACTTTTCGCACTTGTGTTGGTGCAGGAAACCACTTTTGCACTTGTATTAGTGTCGAAAAAACACTTTTTGCACTTGAGATAGTGTTGAAAAACCACTTTTCGCACTTGTGTTAGTGTTGAAAAACAACTTTTCGCACTTGTGTTAGTTTTGAAAAACCACTTTTCGCACTTGTGTTGGTGCAGGAAACCACTTTTGCACGTGTATTAGTGTGGAAAAACCACTTTTCGCACTTGTGTTAGTGTTGAAAAACCACTTTTCGCACTTGTGTTAGTGTTGAAAAACCACTTTTCGCACTTGTGTTGGTGCAGGAAACCACTTTTGCACTTGTATTAGTGTGGAAAAAACACTTTTTGAACTTGTGATAGTGTTGAAAAACCACTTTTCGCACTTGTGTTAGTGTTGAAAAACCACTTTTCGCACTTGTGTTAGTGTTGAAAAACCACTTTTCGCATTTGTGTTGGTGCAGGAAACCACTTTTGCACTTGTATTAGTGTGGAAAAAACACTTTTTGCACTTGTGATAGTGTTGAAAAACCACTTTTCGCACTTGTGTTAGTGTTGAAAAACCACTTTTCGCACTTGTGATGGTGCAGAAAACCACTTTTGCACTTGTATTAGTGTGGAAAAAACACTTTTTGCACTTGTGATAGTGTTGAAAAACACTTTTCGCACTTGTGTTAGTGTTGAAAAACCACTTTTCGCACTTGTGTTAGTGTTGAAAACCACATTTCGCACTTGTGTTGGTGCAGGAAACCACTTTTGCACTTGTATTAGTGTGGAAAAAACACTTTTTGCACTTGTGTTAGTGTTGAAAAACCACTTTTCGCACTTGTGTTGGTGCAGGAAACCACTTTTGCACTTGTATTAGTGTGGAAAAACCACTTTTCGCACATGTGTTAGTGTTGAAAAACCACTTTTCGCACTTGTGTTAGTGTTGAAAAACCACTTTTCGCACTTGTGTTGGTGCAGGAAACCACTTTTGCACTTGTATTAGTGTCGAAAAAACACTTTTTGCACTTGAGATAGTGTTGAAAAACCACTTTTCGCACTTGTGTTAGTGTTGAAAAACCACTTTTCGCACTTGTGTTAGTGTTGAAAAACCACTTTTCGCACTTGTGTTAGTGTTGAAAAACCACTTTTCGCACTTGTGTTGGTGCAGGAAACCACTTTTGCACTTGTATTAGTGTGGAAAAAACACTTTTTGAACTTGTGATAGTGTTGAAAAACCACTTTTCGCACTTGTGTTAGTGTTGAAAAACCACTTTTCGCACTTGTGTTAGTGTTGAAAAACCACTTTTCGCACTTGTGTTGGTGCAGGAAACCACTTTTGCACTTGTATTAGTGTGGAAAAAACACTTGTCGCACTTGTGTTAGTGTTGAAAAACCACTTTTCGCACTTGTGTTGGTGCAGGAAACCACTTTTGCACTTGTATTAGTGTGGAAAAAACACTTTTTGAACTTGTGATAGTGTTGAAAAACCACTTTTCGCACTTGTGTTAGTGTTGAAAAACCACTTTTCGCACTTGTGTTAGTGTTGAAAAACCACTTTTCGCACTTGTGTTAGTGTTGAAAAACCACTTTTCGCACTTGTGTTGGTGCAGGAAACCACTTTTGCACTTGTATTAGTGTGGAAAAACACTTTTTGCACTTGTGATAATGTTGAAAAACCACTTTTCGCACTCGTGTTAGTGCTGAAAAACCACTTTTCGCACTTGTGTTAGTGTTGAAAAACCACTTTTGCACTTGTATTAGTGTGGAAAAAACACTTTTTGCACTTGTGATAGTGTTGAAAAACCACTTTTCGCACTTGTGTTAGTGTTGAAAAACCACTTTTCGCACTTGTGTTAGTGTTGAAAAACCACTTTTCGCATTTGTGTTGGTGCAGGAAACCACTTTTGCACTTGTATTAGTGTGGAAAAAACACTTTTTGCACTTGTGATAGTGTTGAAAAACCACTTTTCGCACTTGTGTTAGTGTTGAAAAACCACTTTTCGCACTTGTGATGGTGCAGAAAACCACTTTTGCACTTGTATTAGTGTGGAAAAAACACTTTTCGCACTTGTGTTAGTGATGAAAAACCACTTTTCGCACTTGTCTTAGTGTTGAAAACCACATTTCGCTCTTGTGTTGGTGCAGGAAACCAGTTTTGCACTTGTATTAGTGTGGAAAAAACACTTTTTGCACTTGTGTTAGTGTTGAAAAACCACTTTTCGCACTTGTGTTAGTGTTGAAAAACCACTTTTCGCACTTGTGTTGGTGCAGGAAACCACTTTTGCACTTGTATTAGTGTGGCAAAAACACTTTTTGCACTTGTGGTAGTGTTGAAAAACCACTTTTCGCACTTGTGTTAGTGTTGAAAAACCACTTTTCGCACTTGTGTTAGTGTTGAAAAACCACTTTTCGCACTTGTGTTGGTGCAGGAAACCACTTTTGCACTTGTATAAGTGTGGAAAAAACACTTTTTGCACTTGTGATAGTGTTGAAAAACCACTTTTCGCACTTGTGTTAGTGTTGAAAAACCACTTTTCGCACGTGTGTTGGTGCAGGAAACCACTTTTGCACTTGTATTAGTGTGGAAAAAACACTTTTTGCACTTGTGATAGTGTTGAAAAACAACTTTTCGCACTTGTGTTAGTGTTGAAAAACCACTTTTCGCACTTGTGTTGGTGCAGGAAACCACTTTTGCACTTGTATTAGTGTGGAAAAAACACTTTTCGCACATGTGTTAGTGTTGAAAAACCACTTTTCCCACTTGTGTTAGTGTTGAAAAACCACTTTTTGCACTTGTGTTGGTGCAGGACACCACTCTTGCACTTGTATTAGTGTGGAAAAAACACTTTTTGCACTTGAGATAGTGTTGAAAAACCACTTTTCGCACTTGTGTTAGTGTTGAAAAACCACTTTTCGCACTTGTGTTGGTGCAGGAAACCACTTTTGCATGTGTATTAGTGTGGAAAAACCACTTTTCGCACTTGTGTTAGTGTTGAAAAACCACTTTTCGCACTTGTGTTAGTGTTGAAAAACCACTTTTCGCACTTGTGTTGGTGCAGGAAACCACATTTGCACTTGTATTAGTGTGGCAAAAACACTTTTTGCACTTGTGATAGTGTTGAAAAACGACTTTTCGCACTTGTGTTAGTGTTGAAAACCACTTTTTGCACTTGTGTTAGTGTTGAAAAACCACTTTTCGCACTTGTGTTGGTGCAGGAAACCACTTTTGCACTTGCATTAGTGTGGAAAAAACACTTTTTGCACTTGTGATAGTGTTGAAAAACCACTTTTCGCACTCGTGTTAGTGTTGAAAAACCACTTTTCGCACTTGTGTTAGTGTTGAAAAACCACTTTTCGCACTTGTGTTGGTGCAGGAAACCACTTTTGCACTTGTATTAGTGTGGAAAAAACACTTGTCGCACTTCTGTTAGTGTTGAAAAACCACTTTTCGCACATGTGTTAGTGTTGAAAAACCACTTTTTGCACTTGTGTTAGTGTTGAAAAACCACTTTTCGCACTTGTGTTGGTGCAGGAAACCACTTTTGCACTTGTATTAGTGTGGAAAAAACACTTTTTGCACTTGTGTTAGTGTTGAAAAACCACTTTTCGCACTTGTGTTGGTGCAGGAAACCACTTTTGCACTTGTATTAGTGTGGAAAAACCACTTTTCGCACATGTGTTAGTGTTGAAAAACCACTTTTCGCACTTGTGTTAGTGTTGAAAAACCACTTTTCGCACTTGTGTTGGTGCAGGAAACCACTTTTGCACTTGTATTAGTGTCGAAAAAACACTTTTTGCACTTGAGATAGTGTTGAAAAACCACTTTTCGCACTTGTGTTAGTGTTGAAAAACAACTTTTCGCACTTGTGTTAGTTTTGAAAAACCACTTTTCGCACTTGTGTTGGTGCAGGAAACCACTTTTGCACTTGTATTAGTGTGGAAAAACACTTTTTGCACTTGTGATAGTGTTGAAAAACCACTTTTCGCACTTGTGTTGGTGCAAGAAACCACTTTTGCACTTGTATTAGTGTGGAAAAAACACTTTTTGCACTTGTGATAGTGTTGAAAAACCACTTTTCGCACTTGTGTTAGTGTTGAAAAACCACTTTTCGCACTTGTGTTGGTGCAGGAAACCACTTTTGCACTTGTATTAGTGTGGAAAAAACACTTTTTGAACTTGTGATAGTGTTGAAAAACCACTTTTCGCACTTGTGTTAGTGTTGAAAAACCACTTTTCGCACTTGTGTTAGTGTTGAAAAACCACTTTTCGCACTTGTGTTAGTGTTGAAAAACCACTTTTCGCACTTGTGTTGGTGCAGGAAACCACTTTTGCACTTGTATTAGTGTGGAAAAACACTTTTTGCACTTGTGATAATGTTGAAAAACCACTTTTCGCACTCGTGTTAGTGTTGAAAAACCACTTTTCGCACTTGTGTTAGTGTTGAAAAACCACTTTTCGCACTTGTGTTGGTGCAGGAAACCACTTTTGCACTTGTATTAGTGTGGAAAAAACACTTGTCGCACTTGTGTTAGTGTTGAAAAACCACTTTTCGCACATGTGTTAGTGTTGAAAAACCACTTTTCGCACTTGTGTTAGTGTTGAAAAACCACTTTTCGCACTTGTGTTGGTGCAGGAAACCACTTTTGCACTTGTATTAGTGTGGAAAAAACACTTTTTGCACTTGTGATAGTGTTGAAAAACCACTTTTCGCACTTGTGTTAGTGTTGAAAAACCACTTTTCGCACTTGTGATGGTGCAGGAAACCACTTTTGCACTTGTATTAGTGTGGAAAAAACACTTTTCGCACTTGTGTTAGTGTTGAAAAACCACTTTTCGCACTTGTGTTAGTGTTGAAAACCACATTTCGCACTTGTGTTGGTGCAGGAAACCACTTTTGCACTTGTATTAGTGTGGAAAAAACACTTTTTGCACTTGTGTTAGTGTTGAAAAACCACTTTTCGCACTTGTGTTGGTGCAGGAAACCACTTTTGCACTTGTATTAGTGTGGAAAAACCACTTTTCGCACATGTGTTAGTGTTGAAAAACCACTTTTCGCACTTGTGTTAGTGTTGAAAAACCACTTTTCGCACTTGTGTTGGTGCAGGAAACCACTTTTGCACTTGTATTAGTGTCGAAAAAACACTTTTTGCACTTGAGATAGTGTTGAAAAACCACTTTTCGCACTTGTGTTAGTGTTGAAAAACAACTTTTCGCACTTGTGTTAGTTTTGAAAAACCACTTTTCGCACTTGTGTTGGTGCAGGAAACCACTTTTGCACGTGTATTAGTGTGGAAAAACCACTTTTCGCACTTGTGTTAGTGTTGAAAAACCACTTTTCGCACTTGTGTTAGTGTTGAAAAACCACTTTTCGCACTTGTGTTGGTGCAGGAAACCACTTTTGCACTTGTATTAGTGTGGAAAAAACACTTTTTGAACTTGTGATAGTGTTGAAAAACCACTTTTCGCACTTGTGTTAGTGTTGAAAAACCACTTTTCGCACTTGTGTTAGTGTTGAAAAACCACTTTTCGCATTTGTGTTGGTGCAGGAAACCACTTTTGCACTTGTATTAGTGTGGAAAAAACACTTTTTGCACTTGTGATAGTGTTGAAAAACACTTTTCGCACTTGTGTTAGTGTTGAAAAACCACTTTTCGCACTTGTGTTAGTGTTGAAAACCACATTTCGCACTTGTGTTGGTGCAGGAAACCACTTTTGCACTTGTATTAGTGTGGAAAAAACACTTTTTGCACTTGTGTTAGTGTTGAAAAACCACTTTTCGCACTTGTGTTGGTGCAGGAAACCACTTTTGCACTTGTATTAGTGTGGAAAAACCACTTTTCGCACATGTGTTAGTGTTGAAAAACCACTTTTCGCACTTGTGTTAGTGTTGAAAAACCACTTTTCGCACTTGTGTTGGTGCAGGAAACCACTTTTGCACTTGTATTAGTGTCGAAAAAACACTTTTTGCACTTGAGATAGTGTTGAAAAACCACTTTTCGCACTTGTGTTAGTGTTGAAAAACAACTTTTCGCACTTGTGTTAGTTTTGAAAAACCACTTTTCGCACTTGTGTTGGTGCAGGAAACCACTTTTGCACGTGTATTAGTGTGGAAAAACCACTTTTCGCACTTGTGTTAGTGTTGAAAAACCACTTTTCGCACTTGTGTTAGTGTTGAAAAACCACTTTTCGCACTTGTGTTGGTGCAGGAAACCACTTTTGCACTTGTATTAGTGTGGAAAAAACACTTTTTGAACTTGTGATAGTGTTGAAAAACCACTTTTCGCACTTGTGTTAGTGTTGAAAAACCACTTTTCGCACTTGTGTTAGTGTTGAAAAACCACTTTTCGCATTTGTGTTGGTGCAGGAAACCACTTTTGCACTTGTATTAGTGTGGAAAAAACACTTTTTGCACTTGTGATAGTGTTGAAAAACCACTTTTCGCACTTGTGTTAGTGTTGAAAAACCACTTTTCGCACTTGTGATGGTGCAGAAAACCACTTTTGCACTTGTATTAGTGTGGAAAAAACACTTTTCGCACTTGTGTTAGTGATGAAAAACCACTTTTCGCACTTGTCTTAGTGTTGAAAACCACATTTCGCTCTTGTGTTGGTGCAGGAAACCAGTTTTGCACTTGTATTAGTGTGGAAAAAACACTTTTTGCACTTGTGTTAGTGTTGAAAAACCACTTTTCGCACTTGTGTTAGTGTTGAAAAACCACTTTTCGCACTTGTGTTGGTGCAGGAAACCACTTTTGCACTTGTATTAGTGTGGCAAAAACACTTTTTGCACTTGTGGTAGTGTTGAAAAACCACTTTTCGCACTTGTGTTAGTGTTGAAAAACCACTTTTCGCACTTGTGTTAGTGTTGAAAAACCACTTTTCGCACTTGTGTTGGTGCAGGAAACCACTTTTGCACTTGTATAAGTGTGGAAAAAACACTTTTTGCACTTGTGATAGTGTTGAAAAACCACTTTTCGCACTTGTGTTAGTGTTGAAAAACCACTTTTCGCACGTGTGTTGGTGCAGGAAACCACTTTTGCACTTGTATTAGTGTGGAAAAAACACTTTTTGCACTTGTGATAGTGTTGAAAAACAACTTTTCGCACTTGTGTTAGTGTTGAAAAACCACTTTTCGCACTTGTGTTGGTGCAGGAAACCACTTTTGCACTTGTATTAGTGTGGAAAAAACACTTTTCGCACATGTGTTAGTGTTGAAAAACCACTTTTCGCACTTGTGTTAGTGTTGAAAAACCACTTTTCGCACTTGTGTTGGTGCAGGAAACCACTTTTGCACTTGTATTAGTGTCGAAAAAACACTTTTTGCACTTGAGATAGTGTTGAAAAACCACTTTTCGCACTTGTGTTAGTGTTGAAAAACAACTTTTCGCACTTGTGTTAGTTTTGAAAAACCACTTTTCGCACTTGTGTTGGTGCAGGAAACCACTTTTGCACTTGTATTAGTGTGGAAAAACACTTTTTGCACTTGTTATAGTGTTGAAAAACCACTTTTCGCACTTGTGTTGGTGCAAGAAACCACTTTTGCACTTGTATTAGTGTGGAAAAAACACTTTTTGCACTTGTGATAGTGTTGAAAAACCACTTTTCGCACTTGTGTTAGTGTTGAAAAACCACTTTTCGCACTTGTGTTGGTGCAAGAAACCACTTTTGCACTTGTATTAGTGTGGAAAAAACACTTTTTGCACTTGTGATAGTGTTGAAAAACCACTTTTCGCACTTGTGTTAGTGTTGAAAAACCACTTTTCGCACTTGTGTTGGTGCAGGAAACCACTTTTGCACTTGTATTAGTGTGGAAAAAACACTTTTTGAACTTGTGATAGTGTTGAAAAACCACTTTTCGCACTTGTGTTAGTGTTGAAAAACCACTTTTCGCACTTGTGTTAGTGTTGAAAAACCACTTTTCGCACTTGTGTTAGTGTTGAAAAACCACTTTTCGCACTTGTGTTAGTGTTGAAAAACCACTTTTCGCACTTGTGTTGGTGCAGGAAACCACTTTTGCACTTGTATTAGTGTGGAAAAACACTTTTTGCACTTGTGATAATGTTGAAAAACCACTTTTCGCACTCGTGTTAGTGTTGAAAAACCACTTTTCGCACTTGTGTTAGTGTTGAAAAACCACTTTTCGCACTTGTGTTGGTGCAGGAAACCACTTTTGCACTTGTATTAGTGTGGAAAAAACACTTGTCGCACTTGTGTTAGTGTTGAAAAACCACTTTTCGCACATGTGTTAGTGTTGAAAAACCACTTTTCGCACTTGTGTTAGTGTTGAAAAACCACTTTTCGCACTTGTGTTGGTGCAGGAAACCACTTTTGCACTTGTATTAGTGTGGAAAAAACACTTTTTGCACTTGTGATAGTGTTGAAAAACCACTTTTCGCACTTGTGTTAGTGTTGAAAAACCACTTTTCGCACTTGTGATGGTGCAGGAAACCACTTTTGCACTTGTATTAGTGTGGAAAAAACACTTTTCGCACTTGTGTTAGTGTTGAAAAACCACTTTTCGCACTTGTGTTAGTGTTGAAAACCACATTTCGCACTTGTGTTGGTGCAGGAAACCACTTTTGCACTTGTATTAGTGTGGAAAAAACACTTTTTGCACTTGTGTTAGTGTTGAAAAACCACTTTTCGCACTTGTGTTGGTGCAGGAAACCACTTTTGCACTTGTATTAGTGTGGAAAAACCACTTTTCGCACATGTGTTAGTGTTGAAAAACCACTTTTCGCACTTGTGTTAGTGTTGAAAAACCACTTTTCGCACTTGTGTTGGTGCAGGAAACCACTTTTGCACTTGTATTAGTGTCGAAAAAACACTTTTTGCACTTGTGATAGTGTTGAAAAACCACTTTTCACACTTGTGTTAGTGTTGAAAAACAACTTTTCGCACTTGTGTTAGTTTTGAAAAACCACTTTTCGCACTTGTGTTGGTGCAGGAAACCACTTTTGCACTTGTATTAGTGTGGAAAAACACTTTTTGCACTTGTTATAGTGTTGAAAAACCACTTTTCGCACTTGTGTTGGTGCAAGAAACCACTTTTGCACTTGTATTAGTGTGGAAAAAACACTTTTTGCACTTGTGATAGTGTTGAAAAACCACTTTTCGCACTTGTGTTAGTGTTGAAAAACCACTTTTCGCACTTGTGTTGGTGCAAGAAACCACTTTTGCACTTGTATTAGTGTGGAAAAAACACTTTTTGCACTTGTGATAGTGTTGAAAAACCACTTTTCGCACTTGTGTTAGTGTTGAAAAACCACTTTTCGCACTTGTGTTGGTGCAGGAAACCACTTTTGCACTTGTATTAGTGTGGAAAAAACACTTTTTGAACTTGTGATAGTGTTGAAAAACCACTTTTCGCACTTGTGTTAGTGTTGAAAAACCACTTTTCGCACTTGTGTTAGTGTTGAAAAACCACTTTTCGCACTTGTGTTAGTGTTGAAAAACCACTTTTCGCACTTGTGTTAGTGTTGAAAAACCACTTTTCGCACTTGTGTTGGTGCAGGAAACCACTTTTGCACTTGTATTAGTGTGGAAAAACACTTTTTGCACTTGTGATAATGTTGAAAAACCACTTTTCGCACTCGTGTTAGTGTTGAAAAACCACTTTTCGCACTTGTGTTAGTGTTGAAAAACCACTTTTCGCACTTGTGTTGGTGCAGGAAACCACTTTTGCACTTGTATTAGTGTGGAAAAAACACTTGTCGCACTTGTGTTAGTGTTGAAAAACCACTTTTCGCACATGTGTTAGTGTTGAAAAACCACTTTTCGCACTTGTGTTAGTGTTGAAAAACCACTTTTCGCACTTGTGTTGGTGCAGGAAACCACTTTTGCACTTGTATTAGTGTGGAAAAAACACTTTTTGCACTTGTGATAGTGTTGAAAAACCACTTTTCGCACTTGTGTTAGTGTTGAAAAACCACTTTTCGCACTTGTGATGGTGCAGGAAACCACTTTTGCACTTGTATTAGTGTGGAAAAAACACTTTTCGCACTTGTGTTAGTGTTGAAAAACCACTTTTCGCACTTGTGTTAGTGTTGAAAACCACATTTCGCACTTGTGTTGGTGCAGGAAACCACTTTTGCACTTGTATTAGTGTGGAAAAAACACTTTTTGCACTTGTGTTAGTGTTGAAAAACCACTTTTCGCACTTGTGTTGGTGCAGGAAACCACTTTTGCACTTGTATTAGTGTGGAAAAACCACTTTTCGCACATGTGTTAGTGTTGAAAAACCACTTTTCGCACTTGTGTTAGTGTTGAAAAACCACTTTTCGCACTTGTGTTGGTGCAGGAAACCACTTTTGCACTTGTATTAGTGTCGAAAAAACACTTTTTGCACTTGAGATAGTGTTGAAAAACCACTTTTCGCACTTGTGTTAGTGTTGAAAAACAACTTTTCGCACTTGTGTTAGTTTTGAAAAACCACTTTTCGCACTTGTGTTGGTGCAGGAAACCACTTTTGCACGTGTATTAGTGTGGAAAAACCACTTTTCGCACTTGTGTTAGTGTTGAAAAACCACTTTTCGCACTTGTGTTAGTGTTGAAAAACCACTTTTCGCACTTGTGTTGGTGCAGGAAACCACTTTTGCACTTGTATTAGTGTGGAAAAAACACTTTTTGAACTTGTGATAGTGTTGAAAAACCACTTTTCGCACTTGTGTTAGTGTTGAAAAACCACTTTTCGCACTTGTGTTAGTGTTGAAAAACCACTTTTCGCATTTGTGTTGGTGCAGGAAACCACTTTTGCACTTGTATTAGTGTGGAAAAAACACTTTTTGCACTTGTGATAGTGTTGAAAAACACTTTTCGCACTTGTGTTAGTGTTGAAAAACCACTTTTCGCACTTGTGTTAGTGTTGAAAACCACATTTCGCACTTGTGTTGGTGCAGGAAACCACTTTTGCACTTGTATTAGTGTGGAAAAAACACTTTTTGCACTTGTGTTAGTGTTGAAAAACCACTTTTCGCACTTGTGTTGGTGCAGGAAACCACTTTTGCACTTGTATTAGTGTGGAAAAACCACTTTTCGCACATGTGTTAGTGTTGAAAAACCACTTTTCGCACTTGTGTTAGTGTTGAAAAACCACTTTTCGCACTTGTGTTGGTGCAGGAAACCACTTTTGCACTTGTATTAGTGTCGAAAAAACACTTTTTGCACTTGAGATAGTGTTGAAAAACCACTTTTCGCACTTGTGTTAGTGTTGAAAAACAACTTTTCGCACTTGTGTTAGTTTTGAAAAACCACTTTTCGCACTTGTGTTGGTGCAGGAAACCACTTTTGCACGTGTATTAGTGTGGAAAAACCACTTTTCGCACTTGTGTTAGTGTTGAAAAACCACTTTTCGCACTTGTGTTAGTGTTGAAAAACCACTTTTCGCACTTGTGTTGGTGCAGGAAACCACTTTTGCACTTGTATTAGTGTGGAAAAAACACTTTTTGAACTTGTGATAGTGTTGAAAAACCACTTTTCGCACTTGTGTTAGTGTTGAAAAACCACTTTTCGCACTTGTGTTAGTGTTGAAAAACCACTTTTCGCATTTGTGTTGGTGCAGGAAACCACTTTTGCACTTGTATTAGTGTGGAAAAAACACTTTTTGCACTTGTGATAGTGTTGAAAAACCACTTTTCGCACTTGTGTTAGTGTTGAAAAACCACTTTTCGCACTTGTGATGGTGCAGAAAACCACTTTTGCACTTGTATTAGTGTGGAAAAAACACTTTTCGCACTTGTGTTAGTGATGAAAAACCACTTTTCGCACTTGTCTTAGTGTTGAAAACCACATTTCGCTCTTGTGTTGGTGCAGGAAACCAGTTTTGCACTTGTATTAGTGTGGAAAAAACACTTTTTGCACTTGTGTTAGTGTTGAAAAACCACTTTTCGCACTTGTGTTAGTGTTGAAAAACCACTTTTCGCACTTGTGTTGGTGCAGGAAACCACTTTTGCACTTGTATTAGTGTGGCAAAAACACTTTTTGCACTTGTGGTAGTGTTGAAAAACCACTTTTCGCACTTGTGTTAGTGTTGAAAAACCACTTTTCGCACTTGTGTTAGTGTTGAAAAACCACTTTTCGCACTTGTGTTGGTGCAGGAAACCACTTTTGCACTTGTATAAGTGTGGAAAAAACACTTTTTGCACTTGTGATAGTGTTGAAAAACCACTTTTCGCACTTGTGTTAGTGTTGAAAAACCACTTTTCGCACGTGTGTTGGTGCAGGAAACCACTTTTGCACTTGTATTAGTGTGGAAAAAACACTTTTTGCACTTGTGATAGTGTTGAAAAACAACTTTTCGCACTTGTGTTAGTGTTGAAAAACCACTTTTCGCACTTGTGTTGGTGCAGGAAACCACTTTTGCACTTGTATTAGTGTGGAAAAAACACTTTTCGCACATGTGTTAGTGTTGAAAAACCACTTTTCGCACTTGTGTTAGTGTTGAAAAACCACTTTTTGCACTTGTGTTGGTGCAGGACACCACTCTTGCACTTGTATTAGTGTGGAAAAAACACTTTTTGCACTTGAGATAGTGTTGAAAAACCACTTTTCGCACTTGTGTTAGTGTTGAAAAACCACTTTTCGCACTTGTGTTGGTGCAGGAAACCACTTTTGCATGTGTATTAGTGTGGAAAAACCACTTTTCGCACTTGTGTTAGTGTTGAAAAACCACTTTTCGCACTTGTGTTAGTGTTGAAAAACGACTTTTCGCACTTGTGTTGGTGCAGGAAACCACATTTGCACTTGTATTAGTGTGGCAAAAACACTTTTTGCACTTGTGATAGTGTTGAAAAACGACTTTTCGCACTTGTGTTAGTGTTGAAAAACCACTTTTCGCACTTGTGTTAGTGTTGAAAAACCACTTTTCGCACTTGTGTTGGTGCAGGAAACCACTTTTGCACTTGCATTAGTGTGGAAAAAACACTTTTTGCACTTGTGATAGTGTTGAAAAACCACTTTTCGCACTCGTGTTAGTGTTGAAAAACCACTTTTCGCACTTGTGTTAGTGTTGAAAAACCACTTTTCGCACTTGTGTTGGTGCAGGAAACCACTTTTGCACTTGTATTAGTGTGGAAAAAACACTTGTCGCACTTGTGTTAGTGTTGAAAAACCACTTTTCGCACATGTGTTAGTGTTGAAAAACCACTTTTTGCACTTGTGTTAGTGTTGAAAAACCACTTTTCGCACTTGTGTTGGTGCAGGAAACCACTTTTGCACTTGTATTAGTGTGGAAAAAACACTTTTTGCACTTGTGTTAGTGTTGAAAAACCACTTTTCGCACTTGTGTTGGTGCAGGAAACCACTTTTGCACTTGTATTAGTGTGGAAAAACCACTTTTCGCACATGTGTTAGTGTTGAAAAACCACTTTTCGCACTTGTGTTAGTGTTGAAAAACCACTTTTCGCACTTGTGTTGGTGCAGGAAACCACTTTTGCACTTGTATTAGTGTCGAAAAAACACTTTTTGCACTTGAGATAGTGTTGAAAAACCACTTTTCGCACTTGTGTTAGTGTTGAAAAACAACTTTTCGCACTTGTGTTAGTTTTGAAAAACCACTTTTCGCACTTGTGTTGGTGCAGGAAACCACTTTTGCACGTGTATTAGTGTGGAAAAACCACTTTTCGCACTTGTGTTAGTGTTGAAAAACCACTTTTCGCACTTGTGTTAGTGTTGAAAAACCACTTTTCGCACGTGTGTTGGTGCAGGAAACCACTTTTGCACTTGTATTAGTGTGGCAAAAACACTTTTTGCACTTGTGATAGTGTTGAAAAACCACTTTTCGCAGTTGTGTTAGTGTTGAAAAACCACTGTTCGCACTTGTGTTAGTGTTGAAAAACCACTTTTCGCACTTGTGTTGGTGCAGGAAACCACTTTTGCACTTGTATTAGTGTGGAAAAAACACTTTTTGCACTTGTGATAGTGTTGAAAAACCACTTTTTGCACTTGTGTTAGTGTTGAAAAACCACTTTTCGCACTTGTGTTGGTGCAGGAAACCACTTTCGCACTTGTATTAGTGTGGAAAAAACACTTTTTGCACTTGTTATAGTGTTGAAAAGCACTTTTCGCACTTGTGTTAGTGTTGAAAAACCACTTTTCGCACTTGTGTTGGTGCAGGAAACCACTTTTGCACTTGTATTAGTGTGGAAAAAGCACTTTTTACACTTGTGATAGTGTTGAAAAACCACCTTTCGCACTTGTGTTAGTGTTGAAAAACCACTTTTCGCACTTGTGTTGGTGCAGGAAACCACTTTTGCACTTGTATTAGAGTGGAAAAAACACTTTTTGAACTTGTGATAGTGTTGAAAAACCACTTTTCGCACTTGTGTTAGTGTTGAAAAACCACTTTTCGCACTTGTGTTAGTGTTGAAAAACCACTTTTCGCACTTGTGTTGGTGCAGGAAACCACTTTTGCACTTGTATTAGTGTGGAAAAAACACTTTTTGCACTTGTGAAAGTGTTGAAAAACCACTTTTCGCACTTGTGTTAGTGTTGAAAAACCACTTTTCGCACTTGTGATGGTGCAGAAAACCACTTTTGCACTTGTATTAGTGTGGAAAAAAACTTTTCGCACTTGTGTTAGTGTTGAAAAACCACTTTTCGCACTTGTCTTAGTGTTGAAAACCACATTTCGCACTTGTGTTGGTGCAGGAAAAAACACTTTTTGAACTTGTGATAGTGTTGAAAAACCACTTTTCGCACTTGTGTTAGTGTTGAAAAACCACTTTTCGCACTTGTGTTAGTGTTGAAAAACCACTTTTCGCACTTGTGTTGGTGCAGGAAACCACTTTTGCACTTGTATTAGTGTGGAAAAAACACTTGTCGCACTTGTGTTAGTGTTGAAAAACCACTTTTCGCACTTGTGTTGGTGCAGGAAACCACTTTTGCACTTGTATTAGTGTGGAAAAAACACTTTTTGAACTTGTGATAGTGTTGAAAAACCACTTTTCGCACTTGTGTTAGTGTTGAAAAACCACTTTTCGCACTTGTGTTAGTGTTGAAAAACCACTTTTCGCACTTGTGTTAGTGTTGAAAAACCACTTTTCGCACTTGTGTTGGTGCAGGAAACCACTTTTGCACTTGTATTAGTGTGGAAAAACACTTTTTGCACTTGTGATAATGTTGAAAAACCACTTTTCGCACTCGTGTTGGTGTTGAAAAACCACTTTTCGCACTTGTGTTAGTGTTGAAAAACCACTTTTGCACTTGTATTAGTGTGGAAAAAACACTTTTTGCACTTGTGATAGTGTTGAAAAACCACTTTTCGCACTTGTGTTAGTGTTGAAAAACCACTTTTCGCACTTGTGTTAGTGTTGAAAAACCACTTTTCGCATTTGTGTTGGTGCAGGAAACCACTTTTGCACTTGTATTAGTGTGGAAAAAACACTTTTTGCACTTGTGATAGTGTTGACAAACCACTTTTCGCACTTGTGTTAGTGTTGAAAAACCACTTTTCGCACTTGTGATGGTGTAGAAAACCACTTTTGCACTTGTATTAGTGTGGAAAAAACACTTTTCGCACTTGTGTTAGTGATGAAAAACCACTTTTCGCACTTGTCTTAGTGTTGAAAACCACATTTCGCTCTTGTGTTGGTGCAGGAAACCAGTTTTGCACTTGTATTAGTGTGGAAAAAACACTTTTTGCACTTGTGTTAGTGTTGAAAAACCACTTTTCGCACTTGTGTTAGTGTTGAAAAACCACTTTTCGCACTTGTGTTGGTGCAGGAAACCACTTTTGCACGTGTATTAGTGTGGAAAAACCACTTTTCGCACTTGTGTTAGTGTTGAAAAACCACTTTTCGCACTTGTGTTAGTGTTGAAAAACCACTTTTCGCACGTGTGTTGGTGCAGGAAACCACTTTTGCACTTGTATTAGTGTGGCAAAAACACTTTTTGCACTTGTGATAGTGTTGAAAAACCACTTTTCGCAGTTGTGTTAGTGTTGAAAAACCACTGTTCGCACTTGTGTTAGTGTTGAAAAACCACTTTTCGCACTTGTGTTGGTGCAGGAAACCACTTTTGCACTTGTATTAGTGTGGAAAAAACACTTTTTGCACTTGTGATAGTGTTGAAAAACCACTTTTTGCACTTGTGTTAGTGTTGAAAAACCACTTTTCGCACTTGTGTTGGTGCAGGAAACCACTTTCGCACTTGTATTAGTGTGGAAAAAACACTTTTTGCACTTGTTATAGTGTTGAAAAGCACTTTTCGCACTTGTGTTAGTGTTGAAAAACCACTTTTCGCACTTGTGTTGGTGCAGGAAACCACTTTTGCACTTGTATTAGTGTGGAAAAAGCACTTTTTACACTTGTGATAGTGTTGAAAAACCACCTTTCGCACTTGTGTTAGTGTTGAAAAACCACTTTTCGCACTTGTGTTGGTGCAGGAAACCACTTTTGCACTTGTATTAGAGTGGAAAAAACACTTTTTGAACTTGTGATAGTGTTGAAAAACCACTTTTCGCACTTGTGTTAGTGTTGAAAAACCACTTTTCGCACTTGTGTTAGTGTTGAAAAACCACTTTTTGCACTTGTGTTGGTGCAGGAAACCACTTTTGCACTTGTATTAGTGTGGAAAAAACACTTTTTGCACTTGTGAAAGTGTTGAAAAACCACTTTTCGCACTTGTGTTAGTGTTGAAAAACCACTTTTCGCACTTGTGATGGTGCAGAAAACCACTTTTGCACTTGTATTAGTGTGGAAAAAAACTTTTCGCACTTGTGTTAGTGTTGAAAAACCACTTTTCGCACTTGTCTTAGTGTTGAAAACCACATTTCGCACTTGTGTTGGTGCAGGAAAAAACACTTTTTGAACTTGTGATAGTGTTGAAAAACCACTTTTCGCACTTGTGTTAGTGTTGAAAAACCACTTTTCGCACTTGTGTTAGTGTTGAAAAACCACTTTTCGCACTTGTGTTGGTGCAGGAAACCACTTTTGCACTTGTATTAGTGTGGAAAAAACACTTGTCGCACTTGTGTTAGTGTTGAAAAACCACTTTTCGCACTTGTGTTGGTGCAGGAAACCACTTTTGCACTTGTATTAGTGTGGAAAAAACACTTTTTGAACTTGTGATAGTGTTGAAAAACCACTTTTCGCACTTGTGTTAGTGTTGAAAAACCACTTTTCGCACTTGTGTTAGTGTTGAAAAACCACTTTTTGCACTTGTGTTAGTGTTGAAAAACCACTTTTCGCACTTGTGTTGGTGCAGGAAACCACTTTTGCACTTGTATTAGTGTGGAAAAACACTTTTTGCACTTGTGATAATGTTGAAAAACCACTTTTCGCACTCGTGTTAGTGTTGAAAAACCACTTTTCGCACTTGTGTTAGTGTTGAAAAACCACTTTTGCACTTGTATTAGTGTGGAAAAAACACTTTTTGCACTTGTGATAGTGTTGAAAAACCACTTTTCGCACTTGTGTTAGTGTTGAAAAACCACTTTTCGCACTTGTGTTAGTGTTGAAAAACCACTTTTCGCATTTGTGTTGGTGCAGGAAACCACTTTTGCACTTGTATTAGTGTGGAAAAAACACTTTTTGCACTTGTGATAGTGTTGACAAACCACTTTTCGCACTTGTGTTAGTGTTGAAAAACCACTTTTCGCACTTGTGATGGTGCAGAAAACCACTTTTGCACTTGTATTAGTGTGGAAAAAACACTTTTCGCACTTGTGTTAGTGATGAAAAACCACTTTTCGCACTTGTCTTAGTGTTGAAAACCACATTTCGCTCTTGTGTTGGTGCAGGAAACCAGTTTTGCACTTGTATTAGTGTGGAAAAAACACTTTTTGCACTTGTGTTAGTGTTGAAAAACCACTTTTCGCACTTGTGTTAGTGTTGAAAAACCACTTTTCGCACTTGTGTTGGTGCAGGAAACCACTTTTGCACTTGTATTAGTGTGGCAAAAACACTTTTTGCACTTGTGGTAGTGTTGAAAAACCACTTTTCGCACTTGTGTTAGTGTTGAAAAACCACTTTTCGCACTTGTGTTAGTGTTGAAAAACCACTTTTCGCACTTGTGTTGGTGCAGGAAACCACTTTTGCACTTGTATAAGTGTGGAAAAAACACTTTTTGCACTTGTGATAGTGTTGAAAAACCACTTTTCGCACTTGTGTTAGTGTTGAAAAACCACTTTTCGCACGTGTGTTGGTGCAGGAAACCACTTTTGCACTTGTATTAGTGTGGAAAAAACACTTTTTGCACTTGTGATAGTGTTGAAAAACAACTTTTCGCACTTGTGTTAGTGTTGAAAAACCACTTTTCGCACTTGTGTTGGTGCAGGAAACCACTTTTGCACTTGTATTAGTGTGGAAAAAACACTTTTCGCACATGTGTTAGTGTTGAAAAACCACTTTTCCCACTTGTGTTAGTGTTGAAAAACCACTTTTTGCACTTGTGTTGGTGCAGGACACCACTCTTGCACTTGTATTAGTGTGGAAAAAACACTTTTTGCACTTGAGATAGTGTTGAAAAACCACTTTTCGCACTTGTGTTAGTGTTGAAAAACCACTTTTCGCACTTGTGTTGGTGCAGGAAACCACTTTTGCATGTGTATTAGTGTGGAAAAACCACTTTTCGCACTTGTGTTAGTGTTGAAAAACCACTTTTCGCACTTGTGTTAGTGTTGAAAAACCACTTTTCGCACTTGTGTTGGTGCAGGAAACCACATTTGCACTTGTATTAGTGTGGCAAAAACACTTTTTGCACTTGTGATAGTGTTGAAAAACGACTTTTCGCACTTGTGTTAGTGTTGAAAAACCACTTTTTGCACTTGTGTTAGTGTTGAAAAACCACTTTTCGCACTTGTGTTGGTGCAGGAAACCACTTTTGCACTTGCATTAGTGTGGAAAAAACACTTTTTGCACTTGTGATAGTGTTGAAAAACCACTTTTCGCACTCGTGTTAGTGTTGAAAAACCACTTTTCGCACTTGTGTTAGTGTTGAAAAACCACTTTTCGCACTTGTGTTGGTGCAGGAAACCACTTTTGCACTTGTATTAGTGTGGAAAAAACACTTGTCGCACTTGTGTTAGTGTTGAAAAACCACTTTTCGCACATGTGTTAGTGTTGAAAAACCACTTTTTGCACTTGTGTTAGTGTTGAAAAACCACTTTTCGCACTTGTGTTGGTGCAGGAAACCACTTTTGCACTTGTATTAGTGTGGAAAAAACACTTTTTGCACTTGTGTTAGTGTTGAAAAACCACTTTTCGCACTTGTGTTGGTGCAGGAAACCACTTTTGCACTTGTATTAGTGTGGAAAAACCACTTTTCGCACATGTGTTAGTGTTGAAAAACCACTTTTCGCACTTGTGTTAGTGTTGAAAAACCACTTTTCGCACTTGTGTTGGTGCAGGAAACCACTTTTGCACTTGTATTAGTGTCGAAAAAACACTTTTTGCACTTGAGATAGTGTTGAAAAACCACTTTTCGCACTTGTGTTAGTGTTGAAAAACAACTTTTCGCACTTGTGTTAGTTTTGAAAAACCACTTTTCGCACTTGTGTTGGTGCAGGAAACCACTTTTGCACTTGTATTAGTGTGGAAAAACACTTTTTGCACTTGTTATAGTGTTGAAAAACCACTTTTCGCACTTGTGTTAGTGTTGAAAAACCACTTTTCGCACTTGTGTTGGTGCAAGAAACCACTTTTGCACTTGTATTAGTGTGGAAAAAACACTTTTTGCACTTGTGATAGTGTTGAAAAACCACTTTTCGCACTTGTGTTAGTGTTGAAAAACCACTTTTCGCACTTGTGTTGGTGCAGGAAACCACTTTTGCACTTGTATTAGTGTGGAAAAAACACTTTTTGAACTTGTGATAGTGTTGAAAAACCACTTTTCGCACTTGTGTTAGTGTTGAAAAACCACTTTTCGCACTTGTGTTAGTGTTGAAAAACCACTTTTCGCACTTGTGTTAGTGTTGAAAAACCACTTTTCGCACTTGTGTTGGTGCAGGAAACCACTTTTGCACTTGTATTAGTGTGGAAAAACACTTTTTGCACTTGTGATAATGTTGAAAAACCACTTTTCGCACTCGTGTTAGTGTTGAAAAACCACTTTTCGCACTTGTGTTAGTGTTGAAAAACCACTTTTCGCACTTGTGTTGGTGCAGGAAACCACTTTTGCACTTGTATTAGTGTGGAAAAAACACTTGTCGCACTTGTGTTAGTGTTGAAAAACCACTTTTCGCACATGTGTTAGTGTTGAAAAACCACTTTTCGCACTTGTGTTAGTGTTGAAAAACCACTTTTCGCACTTGTGTTGGTGCAGGAAACCACTTTTGCACTTGTATTAGTGTGGAAAAAACACTTTTTGCACTTGTGATAGTGTTGAAAAACCACTTTTCGCACTTGTGTTAGTGTTGAAAAACCACTTTTCGCACTTGTGATGGTGCAGGAAACCACTTTTGCACTTGTATTAGTGTGGAAAAAACACTTTTCGCACTTGTGTTAGTGTTGAAAAACCACTTTTCGCACTTGTGTTAGTGTTGAAAACCACATTTCGCACTTGTGTTGGTGCAGGAAACCACTTTTGCACTTGTATTAGTGTGGAAAAAACACTTTTTGCACTTGTGTTAGTGTTGAAAAACCACTTTTCGCACTTGTGTTGGTGCAGGAAACCACTTTTGCACTTGTATTAGTGTGGAAAAACCACTTTTCGCACATGTGTTAGTGTTGAAAAACCACTTTTCGCACTTGTGTTAGTGTTGAAAAACCACTTTTCGCACTTGTGTTGGTGCAGGAAACCACTTTTGCACTTGTATTAGTGTCGAAAAAACACTTTTTGCACTTGAGATAGTGTTGAAAAACCACTTTTCGCACTGTGTTAGTGTTGAAAAACAACTTTTCGCACTTGTGTTAGTTTTGAAAAACCACTTTTCGCACTTGTGTTGGTGCAGGAAACCACTTTTGCACGTGTATTAGTGTGGAAAAACCACTTTTCGCACTTGTGTTAGTGTTGAAAAACCACTTTTCGCACTTGTGTTAGTGTTGAAAAACCACTTTTCGCATTTGTGTGCGTGCAGGAAACCACTTTTGCACTTGTATTAGTGTGGAAAAAACACTTTTTGCACTTGTGATAGTGTTGAAAAACACTTTTCGCACTTGTGTTAGTGTTGAAAAACCACTTTTCGCACTTGTGTTAGTGTTGAAAACCACATTTCGCACTTGTGTTGGTGCAGGAAACCACTTTTGCACTTGTATTAGTGTGGAAAAAACACTTTTTGCACTTGTGTTAGTGTTGAAAAACCACTTTTCGCACTTGTGTTGGTGCAGGAAACCACTTTTGCACTTGTATTAGTGTGGAAAAACCACTTTTCGCACATGTGTTAGTGTTGAAAAACCACTTTTCGCACTTGTGTTAGTGTTGAAAAACCACTTTTCGCACTTGTGTTGGTGCAGGAAACCACTTTTGCACTTGTATTAGTGTCGAAAAAACACTTTTTGCACTTGAGATAGTGTTGAAAAACCACTTTTCGCACTTGTGTTAATGTTGAAAAACAACTTTTCGCACTTGTGTTAGTTTTGAAAAACCACTTTTCGCACTTGTGTTGGTGCAGGAAACCACTTTTGCACGTGTATTAGTGTGGAAAAACCACTTTTCGCACTTGTGTTAGTGTTGAAAAACCACTTTTCGCACTTGTGTTAGTGTTGAAAAACCACTTTTCGCACTTGTGTTGGTGCAGGAAACCACTTTTGCACTTGTATTAGTGTGGAAAAAACACTTTTTGAACTTGTGATAGTGTTGAAAAACCACTTTTCGCACTTGTGTTAGTGTTGAAAAACCACTTTTCGCACTTGTGTTAGTGTTGAAAAACCACTTTTCGCATTTGTGTTGGTGCAGGAAACCACTTTTGCACTTGTATTAGTGTGGAAAAAACACTTTTTGCACTTGTGATAGTGTTGAAAAACCACTTTTCGCACTTGTGTTTGTGTTGAAAAACCACTTTTCGCACTTGTGATGGTGCAGGAAACCACTTTTGCACTTGTATTAGTGTGGAAAAAACACTTTTCGCACTTGTGTTAGTGTTGAAAAACCACTTTTCGCACTTGTGTTAGTGTTGAAAACCACATTTCGCACTTGTGTTGGTGCAGGAAACCACTTTTGCACTTGTATTAGTGTGGAAAAAACACTTTTTGCACTTGTGTTAGTGTTGAAAAACCACTTTTCGCACTTGTGTTGGTGCAGGAAACCACTTTTGCACTTGTATTAGTGTGGAAAAACCACTTTTCGCACGTGTTAGTGTTGAAAAACCACTTTTCGCACTTGTGTTAGTGTTGAAAAACCACTTTTCACACTTGTGTTGGTGCAGGAAACCACTTTTGCACTTGTATTAGTGTGGAAAAAACACTTTTTGCACTTGAGATAGTGTTGAAAAACCACTTTCGCACTTGTGTTAGTGTTGAAAAACAACTTTTCGCACTTGTGTTAGTTTTGAAAAACCACTTTTCGCACTTGTGTTGGTGCAGGAAACCACTTTTGCACGTGTATTAGTGTGGAAAAACCACTTTTCGCACTTGTGTTAGTGTTGAAAAACCACTTTTCGCACTTGTGTTAGTGTTGAAAAACTACTTTTCGCACGTGTGTTGTTGCAGGAAACCACTTTTGCACTTGTATTAGTGTGGCAAAAACACTTTTTGCACTTGTGATAGTGTTGAAAAACCACTTTTCGCACTTGTGTTAGTGTTGAAAAACCACTTTTCGCACTTGTGTTAGTGTTGAAAAACCACTTTTCGCACTTATGTTGGTGCAGGAAACCACTTTTGCACGTGTATTAGTGTGGAAAAACCACTTTTCGCACTTGTGTTAGTGTTGAAAAACCACATTTCGCACTTGTGTTAGTGTTGAAAAACCACTTTTCGCACGTGTGTTGGTGCAGGAAACCACTTTTGCACTTGTATTAGTGTGGCAAAAACACTTTTTGCACTTGTGATAGTGTTGAAAAACCACTTTTCGCACTTGTGTTAGTGTTGAAAAACCACTTTTGCACTTGTATTAGTGTGGAAAAAACACTTTTTGCACTTGTGATAGTGTTGAAAAACCACTTTTCGCACTTGTGTTAGTGTTGAAAAACCACTTTTCGCACTTGTGTTGGTGCAGGAAACCACTTTTGCACTTGTATTAGTGTGGAAAAAACACTTTTTGCACTTGTTATAGTGTTGAAAAACCACTTTTCGCACTTGTGTTAGTGTTGAAAAACCACTTTTCGCACTTGTGTTGGTGCAGGAAACCACTTTTGCACTTGTATTAGTGTGGAAAAAACACTTTTTACACTTGTGATAGTGTTGAAAAACCACCTTTCGCACTTGTGTTAGTGTTGAAAAACCACTTTTCGCACTTGTGTTGATGCAGGAAACCACTTTTGCACTTGTATTAGAGTGGAAAAAACACTTTTTGAACTTGTGATAGTGTTGAAAAACCACTTTTCGCACTTGTGTTAGTGTTGAAAAACCACTTTTCGCACTTGTGTTGGTGCAGGAAACCACTTTTGCACTTGTATTAGTGTGGAAAAAACACTTTTCGCACTTGTGTTAGTGTTGAAAAACCACTTTTCGCACATGTGGTAGTGTTGAAAAACCACTTTTCGCACTTGTGTTGGTGCAGGAAACCACTTTTGCACTTGTATTAGTGTGGAAAAAACACTTTTCGCACTTGTGTTAGTGTTGAAAAACCACTTTTCGCACTTGTGTTGGTGCAGGAAACCACTTTTTGCACTTGTGTTAGTGTTGAAAAACAACTTTTCACACTTGTGTTAGTTTTGAAAAACCACTTTTCGCACTTGTGTTGGTGCAGGAAACCACTTTTGCACGTGTATTAGTGTGGAAAAACCACTTTTCGCACTTGTGTTAGTGTTGAAAAACCACTTTTCGCACGTGTGTTGGTGCAGGAAACCACTTTTGCACTTGTATTAGTGTGGCAAAAACACTTTTTGCACTTGTGATAGTGTTGAAAAACCACTTTTCGCACTTGTGTTAGTGTTGAAAAACCACTTTTCGCACTTGTGTTAGTGTTGAAAAACCACTTTTCGCACTTGTGTTGGTGCAGGAAACCACTTTTGCACTTGTATTAGTGTGGAAAAAACACTTTTTGCACTTGTGATAGTGTTGAAAAACCACTTTTTGCACTTGTGTTAGTGTTGAAAAACCACTTTTCGCACTTGTGTTGGTGCAGGAAACCACTTTTGCACTTGTATTAGTGTGGAAAAAACACTTTTTGCACTTGTTATAGTGTTGAAAAACCACTTTTCGCACTTGTGTTAGTGTTGAAAAACCACTTTTCGCACTTGTGTTGGTGCAAGAAACCACTTTTGCACTTGTATTAGTGTGGAAAAAACACTTTTTGCACTTGTGATAGTGTTGAAAAACCACTTTTCGCACTTGTGTTAGTGTTGAAAAACCACTTTTTGCACTTGTGTTAGTGTTGAAAAACCACTTTTCGCACTTGTGTTGGTGCAGGAAACCACTTTTGCACTTGTATTAGTGTGGAAAAAACACTTTTTGCACTTGTTATAGTGTTGAAAAACCACTTTTCGCACTTGTGTTAGTGTTGAAAAACCACTTTTCGCACTTGTGTTGGTGCAAGAAACCACTTTTGCACTTGTATTAGTGTGGAAAAAACACTTTTTGCACTTGTGATAGTGTTGAAAAACCACTTTTCGCACTTGTGTTAGTGTTGAAAAACCACTTTTCGCACTTGTGTTGGTGCAGGAAACCACTTTTGCACTTGTATTAGTGTGGAAAAAACACTTTTTGAACTTGTGATAGTGTTGAAAAACCACTTTTCGCACTTGTGTTAGTGTTGAAAAACCACTTTTCGCACTTGTGTTAGTGTTGAAAAACCACTTTTCGCACTAGTGATGGTGCAGGAAACCACTTTTGCACTTGTATTAGTTTTGAAAAACAACTTTTCGCACTTGTGTTAGTGTTGAAAACCACATTTTGCACTTGTGTTGGTGCAGGAAACCACTTTTGCACTTGTGATAGTGTTGAAAAACCACTTTTCGCACTTGTGTTAGTGTTGAAAAACCACTTTTCGCACTTGTGTTAGTGTTGAAAAACCACTTTTCGCACTAGTGATGGTGCAGGAAACCACTTTTGCACTTGTATTAGTGTGGAAAAAACACTTTTTGCACTTGTGATAGTGTTGAAAAACAACTTTTCGCACTTGTGTTAGTGTTGAAAAACCACTTTTCGCACTTGTGTTGGTGCAGGAAACCACTTTTGCACTTGTATTAGTGTGGAAAAACCACTTTTCGCACATGTGTTAGTGTTGAAAAACCAGTTTTCGCACTTGTGTTAGTGTTGAAAAACCACTTTTCGCACTTGTGTTAGTGTTGAAAAACCACTTTTTGCACTTGTGTTGGTGCAGGACACCACTCTTGCACTTGTATTAGTGTGGAAAAAACACTTTTTGCACTTGAGATAGTGTTGAAAAACCACTTTTCGCACTTGTGTTAGTGTTGAAAAACCACTTTTCGCACTTGTGTTGGTGCAGGAAACCACTTTTGCATGTGTATTAGTGTGGAAAAACCACTTTTCGCACTTGTGTTAGTGTTGAAAAACCACTTTTCGCACTTGTGTTAGTGTTGAAAAACCACTTTTCGCACTTGTGTTGGTGCAGGAAACCACTTTTGCACTTGTATTAGTGTGGAAAAAACACTTTTTGCACTTGTGATAGTGTTGAAAAACCACTTTTCGCACTCGTGTTAGTGTTGAAAAACCACTTTTCGCACTTGTGTTAGTGTTGAAAAACCACTTTTCGCACTTGTGTTGGTGCAGGAAACCACTTTTGCACTTGTATTAGTGTGGAAAAAACACTTGTTGCACTTGTGTTAGTGTTGAAAAACCACTTTTCGCACATGTGTTAGTGTTGAAAAACCACTTTTCGCACTTGTGTTAGTGTTGAAAAACCACTTTTCGCACTTGGGTTGGTGCAGGAAACCACTTTTGCACTTGTATTAGTGTGGAAAAAACACTTTTTGCACTTGTGATAGTGTTGAAAAACCACTTTTCGCACTTGTGTTAGTGTTGAAAAACCACTTTTCACACTTGTGATGGTGCAGGAAACCACTTTTGCACTTGTATTAGTGTGGAAAAAACACTTTTCGCACTTGTGTTAGTGTTGAAAAACCACTTTTCGCACTTGTGTTAGTGTTGAAAACCACATTTCGCACTTGTGTTGGTGCAGGAAACCACTTTTGCACTTGTATTAGTGTGGAAAAAACACTTTTTGCACTTGTGTTAGTGTTGAAAAACCACTTTTCGCACTTGTGTTGGTGCAGGAAACCACTTTTGCACTTGTATTAGTGTGGAAAAACCACTTTTCGCACATGTGTTAGTGTTGAAAAACCACTTTTCGCACTTGTGTTAGTGTTGAAAAACCACTTTTCGCACTTGTGTTGGTGCAGGAAACCACTTTTGCACTTGTATTAGTGTCGAAAAAACACTTTTTGCACTTGAGATAGTGTTGAAAAACCACTTTTCGCACTTGTGTTAGTGTTGAAAAACAACTTTTCGCACTTGTGTTAGTTTTGAAAAACCACTTTTCGCACTTGTGTTGGTGCAGGAAACCACTTTTGCACGTGTATTAGTGTGGAAAAACCACTTTTCGCACTTGTGTTAGTGTTGAAAAACCACTTTTCGCACTTGTGTTAGTGTTGAAAAACCACTTTTCGCATGTGTGTTGGTGCAGGAAACCACTTTTGCACTTGTATTAGTGTGGCAAAAACACTTTTTGCACTTGTGATAGTGTTGAAAAACCACTTTTCGCACTTGTGTTAGTGTTGAAAAACCACTTTTCGCACTTGTGTTAGTGTTGAAAAACCACTTTTCGCACTTGTGTTGGTGCAGGAAACCACTTTTGCACTTGTATTAGTGTGGAAAAAACACTTTTTGCACTTGTGATAGTGTTGAAAAACCACTTTTTGCACTTGTGTTAGTGTTGAAAAACCACTTTTCGCACTCGTGTTGGTGCAGGAAACCACTTTTGCACTTGTATTAGTGTGGAAAAAACACTTTTTGCACTTGTTATAGTGTTGAAAAGCACTTTTCGCACTTGTGTTAGTGTTGAAAAACCACTTTTCGCACTTGTGTTGGTGCAGGAAACCACTTTTGCACTTGTATTAGTGTGGAAAAAACACTTTTTACACTTGTGATAGTGTTGAAAATCCACCTTTCGCACTTGTGTTAGTGTTGAAAAACCACTTTTCGCACTTGTGTTGGTGCAGGAAACCACTTTTGCACTTGTATTAGAGTGGAAAAAACACTTTTTGAACTTGTGATAGTGTTGAAAAACCACTTTTCGCACTTGTGTTAGTGTTGAAAAACCACTTTTCGCACTTGTGTTAGTGTTGAAAAACCACTTTTCGCACTTGTGTTGGTGCAGGAAACCACTTTTACACTTGTATTAGTGTGGAAAAAACACTTTTTGCACTTGTGATAGTGTTGAAAAACCACTTTTCGCACTTCTGTTAGTGTTGAAAAACCACTTTTCGCACTTGTGATGGTGCAGGAAACCACTTTTGCACTTGTATTAGTGTGGAAAAAACACTTTTCGCACTTGTGTTAGTGTTGAAAAACCACTTTTCGCACTTGTGTTAGTGTTGAAAACCACATTTCGCACTTGTGTTGGTGCAGGAAACCACTTTTGCACTTGTATTAGTGTGGAAAAACCACTTTTCGCACGTGTTAGTGTTGAAAAACCACTTTTCGCACTTGTGTTAGTGTTGAAAAACCACTTTTCACACTTGTGTTGGTGCAGGAAACCACTTTTGCACTTGTATTAGTGTGGAAAAAACACTTTTTGCACTTGAGATAGTGTTGAAAAACCACTTTCGCACTTGTGTTAGTGTTGAAAAACAACTTTTCGCACTTGTGTTAGTTTTGAAAAACCACTTTTCGCACTTGTGTTGGTGCAGGAAACCACTTTTGCACGTGTATTAGTGTGGAAAAACCACTTTTCGCACTTGTGTTAGTGTTGAAAAACCACTTTTCGCACTTGTGTTAGTGTTGAAAAACTACTTTTCGCACGTGTGTTGTTGCAGGAAACCACTTTTGCACTTGTATTAGTGTGGCAAAAACACTTTTTGCACTTGTGATAGTGTTGAAAAACCACTTTTCGCACTTGTGTTAGTGTTGAAAAACCACTTTTCGCACTTGTGTTAGTGTTGAAAAACCACTTTTCGCACTTATGTTGGTGCAGGAAACCACTTTTGCACGTGTATTAGTGTGGAAAAACCACTTTTCGCACTTGTGTTAGTGTTGAAAAACCACATTTCGCACTTGTGTTAGTGTTGAAAAACCACTTTTCGCACGTGTGTTGGTGCAGGAAACCACTTTTGCACTTGTATTAGTGTGGCAAAAACACTTTTTGCACTTGTGATAGTGTTGAAAAACCACTTTTCGCACTTGTGTTAGTGTTGAAAAACCACTTTTGCACTTGTATTAGTGTGGAAAAAACACTTTTTGCACTTGTGATAGTGTTGAAAAACCACTTTTCGCACTTGTGTTAGTGTTGAAAAACCACTTTTCGCACTTGTGTTGGTGCAGGAAACCACTTTTGCACTTGTATTAGTGTGGAAAAAACACTTTTTGCACTTGTTATAGTGTTGAAAAACCACTTTTCGCACTTGTGTTAGTGTTGAAAAACCACTTTTCGCACTTGTGTTGGTGCAGGAAACCACTTTTGCACTTGTATTAGTGTGGAAAAAACACTTTTTACACTTGTGATAGTGTTGAAAAACCACCTTTCGCACTTGTGTTAGTGTTGAAAAACCACTTTTCGCACTTGTGTTGATGCAGGAAACCACTTTTGCACTTGTATTAGAGTGGAAAAAACACTTTTTGAACTTGTGATAGTGTTGAAAAACCACTTTTCGCACTTGTGTTAGTGTTGAAAAACCACTTTTCGCACTTGTGTTGGTGCAGGAAACCACTTTTGCACTTGTATTAGTGTGGAAAAAACACTTTTCGCACTTGTGTTAGTGTTGAAAAACCACTTTTCGCACATGTGGTAGTGTTGAAAAACCACTTTTCGCACTTGTGTTGGTGCAGGAAACCACTTTTGCACTTGTATTAGTGTGGAAAAAACACTTTTCGCACTTGTGTTAGTGTTGAAAAACCACTTTTCGCACTTGTGTTGGTGCAGGAAACCACTTTTTGCACTTGTGTTAGTGTTGAAAAACAACTTTTCACTCTTGTGTTAGTTTTGAAAAACCACTTTTCGCACTTGTGTTGGTGCAGGAAACCACTTTTGCACGTGTATTAGTGTGGAAAAACCACTTTTCGCACTTGTGTTAGTGTTGAAAAACCACTTTTCGCACGTGTGTTGGTGCAGGAAACCACTTTTGCACTTGTATTAGTGTGGCAAAAACACTTTTTGCACTTGTGATAGTGTTGAAAAACCACTTTTCGCACTTGTGTTAGTGTTGAAAAACCACTTTTCGCACTTGTGTTAGTGTTGAAAAACCACTTTTCGCACTTGTGTTGGTGCAGGAAACCACTTTTGCACTTGTATTAGTGTGGAAAAAACACTTTTTGCACTTGTGATAGTGTTGAAAAACCACTTTTTGCACTTGTGTTAGTGTTGAAAAACCACTTTTCGCACTTGTGTTGGTGCAGGAAACCACTTTTGCACTTGTATTAGTGTGGAAAAAACACTTTTTGCACTTGTTATAGTGTTGAAAAACCACTTTTCGCACTTGTGTTAGTGTTGAAAAACCACTTTTCGCACTTGTGTTGGTGCAAGAAACCACTTTTGCACTTGTATTAGTGTGGAAAAAACACTTTTTGCACTTGTGATAGTGTTGAAAAACCACTTTTCGCACTTGTGTTAGTGTTGAAAAACCACTTTTTGCACTTGTGTTAGTGTTGAAAAACCACTTTTCGCACTTGTGTTGGTGCAGGAAACCACTTTTGCACTTGTATTAGTGTGGAAAAAACACTTTTTGCACTTGTTATAGTGTTGAAAAACCACTTTTCGCACTTGTGTTAGTGTTGAAAAACCACTTTTCGCACTTGTGTTGGTGCAAGAAACCACTTTTGCACTTGTATTAGTGTGGAAAAAACACTTTTTGCACTTGTGATAGTGTTGAAAAACCACTTTTCGCACTTGTGTTAGTGTTGAAAAACCACTTTTCGCACTTGTGTTGGTGCAGGAAACCACTTTTGCACTTGTATTAGTGTGGAAAAAACACTTTTTGAACTTGTGATAGTGTTGAAAAACCACTTTTCGCACTTGTGTTAGTGTTGAAAAACCACTTTTCGCACTTGTGTTAGTGTTGAAAAACCACTTTTCGCACTAGTGATGGTGCAGGAAACCACTTTTGCACTTGTATTAGTTTTGAAAAACAACTTTTCGCACTTGTGTTAGTGTTGAAAACCACATTTTGCACTTGTGTTGGTGCAGGAAACCACTTTTGCACTTGTGATAGTGTTGAAAAACCACTTTTCGCACTTGTGTTAGTGTTGAAAAACCACTTTTCGCACTTGTGTTAGTGTTGAAAAACCACTTTTCGCACTAGTGATGGTGCAGGAAACCACTTTTGCACTTGTATTAGTGTGGAAAAAACACTTTTTGCACTTGTGATAGTGTTGAAAAACAACTTTTCGCACTTGTGTTAGTGTTGAAAAACCACTTTTCGCACTTGTGTTGGTGCAGGAAACCACTTTTGCACTTGTATTAGTGTGGAAAAACCACTTTTCGCACATGTGTTAGTGTTGAAAAACCAGTTTTCGCACTTGTGTTAGTGTTGAAAAACCACTTTTCGCACTTGTGTTAGTGTTGAAAAACCACTTTTTGCACTTGTGTTGGTGCAGGACACCACTCTTGCACTTGTATTAGTGTGGAAAAAACACTTTTTGCACTTGAGATAGTGTTGAAAAACCACTTTTCGCACTTGTGTTAGTGTTGAAAAACCACTTTTCGCACTTGTGTTGGTGCAGGAAACCACTTTTGCATGTGTATTAGTGTGGAAAAACCACTTTTCGCACTTGTGTTAGTGTTGAAAAACCACTTTTCGCACTTGTGTTAGTGTTGAAAAACCACTTTTCGCACTTGTGTTGGTGCAGGAAACCACTTTTGCACTTGTATTGGTGTGGCAAAAACACTTTTTGCACTTGTGATAGTGTTGAAAAACCACTTTTCGCACTTGTGTTAGTGTTGAAAAACCACTTTTCGCACTTGTGTTAGTGTTGAAAAACCACTTTTCGCACTTGTGTTGGTGCAGGAAACCACTTTTGCACTTGTATTAGTGTGGAAAAAACACTTTTTGCACTTGTGATAGTGTTGAAAAACCACTTTTCGCACTCGTGTTAGTGTTGAAAAACCACTTTTCGCACTTGTGTTAGTGTTGAAAAACCACTTTTCGCACTTGTGTTGGTGCAGGAAACCACTTTTGCACTTGTATTAGTGTGGAAAAAACACTTGTTGCACTTGTGTTAGTGTTGAAAAACCACTTTTCGCACATGTGTTAGTGTTGAAAAACCACTTTTCGCACTTGTGTTAGTGTTGAAAAACCACTTTTCGCACTTGGGTTGGTGCAGGAAACCACTTTTGCACTTGTATTAGTGTGGAAAAAACACTTTTTGCACTTGTGATAGTGTTGAAAAACCACTTTTCGCACTTGTGTTAGTGTTGAAAAACCACTTTTCACACTTGTGATGGTGCAGGAAACCACTTTTGCACTTGTATTAGTGTGGAAAAAACACTTTTCGCACTTGTGTTAGTGTTGAAAAACCACTTTTCGCACTTGTGTTAGTGTTGAAAACCACATTTCGCACTTGTGTTGGTGCAGGAAACCACTTTTGCACTTGTATTAGTGTGGAAAAAACACTTTTTGCACTTGTGTTAGTGTTGAAAAACCACTTTTCGCACTTGTGTTGGTGCAGGAAACCACTTTTGCACTTGTATTAGTGTGGAAAAACCACTTTTCGCACATGTGTTAGTGTTGAAAAACCACTTTTCGCACTTGTGTTAGTGTTGAAAAACCACTTTTCGCACTTGTGTTGGTGCAGGAAACCACTTTTGCACTTGTATTAGTGTCGAAAAAACACTTTTTGCACTTGAGATAGTGTTGAAAAACCACTTTTCGCACTTGTGTTAGTGTTGAAAAACAACTTTTCGCACTTGTGTTAGTTTTGAAAAACCACTTTTCACACTTGTGTTGGTGCAGGAAACCACTTTTGCACGTGTATTAGTGTGGAAAAACCACTTTTCGCACTTGTGTTAGTGTTGAAAAACCACTTTTCGCACTTGTGTTAGTGTTGAAAAACCACTTTTCGCATGTGTGTTGGTGCAGGAAACCACTTTTGCACTTGTATTAGTGTGGCAAAAACACTTTTTGCACTTGTGATAGTGTTGAAAAACCACTTTTCGCACTTGTGTTAGTGTTGAAAAACCACTTTTCGCACTTGTGTTAGTGTTGAAAAACCACTTTTCGCACTTGTGTTGGTGCAGGAAACCACTTTTGCACTTGTATTAGTGTGGAAAAAACACTTTTTGCACTTGTGATAGTGTTGAAAAACCACTTTTTGCACTTGTGTTAGTGTTGAAAAACCACTTTTCGCACTCGTGTTGGTGCAGGAAACCACTTTTGCACTTGTATTAGTGTGGAAAAAACACTTTTTGCACTTGTTATAGTGTTGAAAAGCACTTTTCGCACTTGTGTTAGTGTTGAAAAACCACTTTTCGCACTTGTGTTGGTGCAGGAAACCACTTTTGCACTTGTATTAGTGTGGAAAAAACACTTTTTACACTTGTGATAGTGTTGAAAATCCACCTTTCGCACTTGTGTTAGTGTTGAAAAACCACTTTTCGCACTTGTGTTGGTGCAGGAAACCACTTTTGCACTTGTATTAGAGTGGAAAAAACACTTTTTGAACTTGTGATAGTGTTGAAAAACCACTTTTCGCACTTGTGTTAGTGTTGAAAAACCACTTTTCGCACTTGTGTTAGTGTTGAAAAACCACTTTTCGCACTTGTGTTGGTGCAGGAAACCACTTTTACACTTGTATTAGTGTGGAAAAAACACTTTTTGCACTTGTGATAGTGTTGAAAAACCACTTTTCGCACTTCTGTTAGTGTTGAAAAACCACTTTTCGCACTTGTGATGGTGCAGGAAACCACTTTTGCACTTGTATTAGTGTGGAAAAAACACTTTTCGCACTTGTGTTAGTGTTGAAAAACCACTTTTCGCACTTGTGTTAGTGTTGAAAACCACATTTCGCACTTGTGTTGGTGCAGGGAACCAGTTTTGCACTTGTATTAGTGTGGAAAAAACACTTTTTGCACTTGTGTTAGTGTTGAAAAACCACTTTTCGCACTTGTGTTAGTGTTGAAAAACCACTTTTCGCACTTGTGTTGGTGCAGGAAAACACTTTTGCACTTGTATTAGTGTGGCAAAAACACTTTTTGCACTTGTGGTAGTGTTGAAAAACCACTTTTCGCACTTGTGTTAGTGTTGAAAACCACATTTCGCACTTGTGTTGGTGCAGGGAACCAGTTTTGCACTTGTATTAGTGTGGAAAAAACACTTTTTGCACTTGTGTTAGTGTTGAAAAACCACTTTTCGCACTTGTGTTAGTGTTGAAAAACCACTTTTCGCACTTGTGTTGGTGCAGGAAAACACTTTTGCACTTGTATTAGTGTGGCAAAAACACTTTTTGCACTTGTGGTAGTGTTGAAAAACCACTTTTCGCACTTGTGTTAGTGTTGAAAAACCACTTTTCGCACTTGTGTTAGTGTTGAAAAACCACTTTTCGCACTTGTGTTGGTGCAGGAAACCACTTTTGCACTTGTATTAGTGTGGAAAAAACACTTTTTGCACTTGTGATAGTGTTGAAAAACCACTTTTCGCACTTGTGTTAGTGTTGAATAACCACTTTTCACACTTGTGTTAGTGTTGAAAAACCACTTTTCGCACTTGTGTTGGTGCAGGAAACCACTTTTGCACTTGTATTAGTGTGGAAAAAACACTTTTCGCACTTGTGTTAGTGTTGAAAAACCACTTTTCGCACTTGTGTTAGTGTTGAAAAACCACTTTTCGCACTTGTGTTAGTGTTGAAAAACCACTTTTCACACTTGTGTTGGTGCAGGAAACCACTTTTGCACTTGTATTAGTGTGGAAAAAACACTTTTTGCACTTGTGATAGTGTTGAAAAACCACTTTTCACACTTGTGTTAGTGTTGAAAAACCACTTTTCGCACTTGTGTTGGTGCAGGAAACCACTTTTGCACTTGTATTAGTGTGGAAAAAACACTTTTTGCACTTGTGATAGTGTTGAAAAACCACTTTTCACACTTGTGTTAGTGTTGAAAAACCACTTTTCGCAATTGTGTTGGTGCAGAAAACCACTTTTGCACTTGTATTAGTGTGGAAAAACCACTTTTCGCACTTGTGTTAGTTTTGAAAAACCACTTTTCGCACTTGTGTTAGTGTTGAAAAACCACTTTTCGCACTTGTGTTGGTGCAGGAAACCACTTTTGCACTTGTATTAGTGTGGAAAAAACACTTTTTGCACTTGTGATAGTGTTGAAAAACCACTTTTCGCACTTGTGTTAGTGTTGAAAAACCACTCTTCGCACTAGTGTTATTGTTGAAAAACCACTTTTCGCACTTGTGTGGGTGCAGGAAACCACTTTTGCACTTGTATTAGTGTGGAAAAAACACTTTTTGCACTTGTGATAGTGTTGAAAAACCACTTTTCGCACTTGTGTTAGTGTTGAAAAACCACTTTTCGCACTTGTGTTAGTGTTGAAAACCACTTTTGGCACTTGTGTTAGTGTTGAAAAACCACTTTTCGCACTTGTGTTGGTGCAGGAAACCACTTTTGCACTTGTATTAGTGTGGAAAAACCACTTTTTGCACTTGTGTTAGTGTTGAAAAACCACTTTTCGCACTTGTGTTAGTGTTGAAAAACCACTTTTTGCTCTTGTGTTGGTGCAGGAAACCACTTTTACACTCGTATTAGTGTGGAAAAAACACTTTTTGCACTTGTGATAGTGTTGAAAAACCACTTATCGCACTTGTGTTAGTGTTGAAAAACCACTTTTCGCACTTGTGTTAGTGTTGAAAAACCACTTTTTGCACTTGTATTAGTGTGGAAAAAAACACTTTTTGCACTTGTGATAGTGTTGAAAAACCACTTTTCGCACTTGTGTTAGTGTTGAAAAACCACTTTTCGCACTTGTGATGGTGCAGGAAACCACTTTTGCACTTGTATTAGTGTGGAAAAAACACTTTTCGCACTTGTGTTAGTGTTGAAAAACCACTTTTCGCACTTGTGTTAGTGTTGAAAACCACATTTCGCACTTGTGTTGGTGCAGGAAACCACTTTTGCACTTGTATTAGTGTGGAAAAAACACTTTTTGCACTTGTGTTAGTGTTGAAAAACCACTTTTCGCACTTGTGTTAGTGTTGAAAAACAACTTTTCGCACTTGTGTTAGTTTTGAAAAACCACTTTTCGCACTTGTGTTGGTGCAGGAAACCACTTTTGCACGTGTTTTAGTGTGGAAAAACCACTTTTTGCACTTGTGTTAGTGTTGAAAAACCACTTTTCGCACATGTGTTAGTGTTGAAAAACCACTTTTCGCACTTGTGTTAGTGTTGAAAAACCACTTTTCGCACTTGGGTTGGTGCAGGAAACCACTTTTGCACTTGTATTAGTGTGGAAAAAACACTTTTTGCACTTGTGATAGTGTTGAAAAACCACTTTTCGCACTTGTGTTAGTGTTGAAAAACCACTTTTCACACTTGTGATGGTGCAGGAAACCACTTTTGCACTTGTATTAGTGTGGAAAAAACACTTTTCGCACTTGTGTTAGTGTTGAAAAACCACTTTTCGCACTTGTGTTAGTGTTGAAAACCACATTTCGCACTTGTGTTGGTGCAGGAAACCACTTTTGCACTTGTATTAGTGTGGAAAAAAACACTTTTTGCACTTGTGTTAGTGTTGAAAAACCACTTTTCGCACTTGTGTTGGTGCAGGAAACCACTTTTGCACTTGTATTAGTGTGGAAAAACCACTTTTCGCACATGTGTTAGTGTTGAAAAACCACTTTTCGCACTTGTGTTAGTGTTGAAAAACCACTTTTCGCACTTGTGTTGGTGCAGGAAACCACTTTTGCACTTGTATTAGTGTCGAAAAAACACTTTTTGCACTTGAGATAGTGTTGAAAAACCACTTTTCGCACTTGTGTTAGTGTTGAAAAACAACTTTTCGCACTTGTGTTAGTTTTGAAAAACCACTTTTCGCACTTGTGTTGGTGCAGGAAACCACTTTTGCACGTGTATTAGTGTGGAAAAACCACTTTTCGCACTTGTGTTAGTGTTGAAAAACCACTTTTCGCACTTGTGTTAGTGTTGAAAAACCACTTTTCGCATGTGTGTTGGTGCAGGAAACCACTTTTGCACTTGTATTAGTGTGGCAAAAACACTTTTTGCACTTGTGATAGTGTTGAAAAACCACTTTTCGCACTTGTGTTAGTGTTGAAAAACCACTTTTCGCACTTGTGTTAGTGTTGAAAAACCACTTTTCGCACTTGTGTTGGTGCAGGAAACCACTTTTGCACTTGTATTAGTGTGGAAAAAACACTTTTTGCACTTGTGATAGTGTTGAAAAACCACTTTTTGCACTTGTGTTAGTGTTGAAAAACCACTTTTCGCACTCGTGTTGGTGCAGGAAACCACTTTTGCACTTGTATTAGTGTGGAAAAAACACTTTTTGCACTTGTTATAGTGTTGAAAAGCACTTTTCGCACTTGTGTTAGTGTTGAAAAACCACTTTTCGCACTTGTGTTGGTGCAGGAAACCACTTTTGCACTTGTATTAGTGTGGAAAAAACACTTTTTACACTTGTGATAGTGTTGAAAATCCACCTTTCGCACTTGTGTTAGTGTTGAAAAACCACTTTTCGCACTTGTGTTGGTGCAGGAAACCACTTTTGCACTTGTATTAGAGTGGAAAAAACACTTTTTGAACTTGTGATAGTGTTGAAAAACCACTTTTCGCACTTGTGTTAGTGTTGAAAAACCACTTTTCGCACTTGTGTTAGTGTTGAAAAACCACTTTTCGCACTTGTGTTGGTGCAGGAAACCACTTTTACACTTGTATTAGTGTGGAAAAAACACTTTTTGCACTTGTGATAGTGTTGAAAAACCACTTTTCGCACTTCTGTTAGTGTTGAAAAACCACTTTTCGCACTTGTGATGGTGCAGGAAACCACTTTTGCACTTGTATTAGTGTGGAAAAAACACTTTTCGCACTTGTGTTAGTGTTGAAAAACCACTTTTCGCACTTGTGTTAGTGTTGAAAACCACATTTCGCACTTGTGTTGGTGCAGGGAACCAGTTTTGCACTTGTATTAGTGTGGAAAAAACACTTTTTGCACTTGTGTTAGTGTTGAAAAACCACTTTTCGCACTTGTGTTAGTGTTGAAAAACCACTTTTCGCACTTGTGTTGGTGCAGGAAAACACTTTTGCACTTGTATTAGTGTGGCAAAAACACTTTTTGCACTTGTGGTAGTGTTGAAAAACCACTTTTCGCACTTGTGTTAGTGTTGAAAACCACATTTCGCACTTGTGTTGGTGCAGGGAACCAGTTTTGCACTTGTATTAGTGTGGAAAAAACACTTTTTGCACTTGTGTTAGTGTTGAAAAACCACTTTTCGCACTTGTGTTAGTGTTGAAAAACCACTTTTCGCACTTGTGTTGGTGCAGGAAAACACTTTTGCACTTGTATTAGTGTGGCAAAAACACTTTTTGCACTTGTGGTAGTGTTGAAAAACCACTTTTCGCACTTGTGTTAGTGTTGAAAAACCACTTTTCGCACTTGAGTTAGTGTTGAAAAACCACTTTTCGCACTTGTGTTGGTGCAGGAAACCACTTTTGCACTTGTATTAGTGTGGAAAAAACACTTTTTGCACTTGTGGTAGTGTTGAAAAACCACTTTTCGCACTTGTGTTAGTGTTGAAAAACCACTTTTCGCACTTGTGTTAGTGTTGAAAAACCACTTTTCGCACTTGTGTTAGTGTTGAAAACCACTTTTGGCACTTGTGTTAGTGTTGAAAAACCACTTTTCGCACTTGTGTTGGTGCAGGAAACCACTTTTGCACTTGTATTAGTGTGGAAAAACCACTTTTTGCACTTGTGTTAGTGTTGAAAAACCACTTTTCGCACTTGTGTTAGTGTTGAAAAACCACTTTTTGCTCTTGTGTTGGTGCAGGAAACCACTTTTACACTCGTATTAGTGTGGAAAAAACACTTTTTGCACTTGTGATAGTGTTGAAAAACCACTTATCGCACTTGTGTTAGTGTTGAAAAACCACTTTTCGCACTTGTGTTAGTGTTGAAAAACCACTTTTTGCACTTGTATTAGTGTGGAAAAAACACTTTTTGCACTTGTGATAGTGTTGAAAAACCACTTTTCGCACTTGTGTTAGTGTTGAAAAACCACTTTTCGCACTTGTGATGGTGCAGGAAACCACTTTTGCACTTGTATTAGTGTGGAAAAAACACTTTTCGCACTTGTGTTAGTGTTGAAAAACCACTTTTCGCACTTGTGTTAGTGTTGAAAACCACATTTCGCACTTGTGTTGGTGCAGGAAACCACTTTTGCACTTGTATTAGTGTGGAAAAAACACTTTTTGCACTTGTGTTAGTGTTGAAAAACCACTTTTCGCACTTGTGTTAGTGTTGAAAAACAACTTTTCGCACTTGTGTTAGTTTTGAAAAACCACTTTTCGCACTTGTGTTGGTGCAGGAAACCACTTTTGCACGTGTTTTAGTGTGGAAAAACCACTTTTTGCACTTGTGTTAGTGTTGAAAAACCACTTTTCGCACATGTGTTAGTGTTGAAAAACCACTTTTCGCACTTGTGTTAGTGTTGAAAAACCACTTTTCGCACTTGGGTTGGTGCAGGAAACCACTTTTGCACTTGTATTAGTGTGGAAAAAACACTTTTTGCACTTGTGATAGTGTTGAAAAACCACTTTTCGCACTTGTGTTAGTGTTGAAAAACCACTTTTCACACTTGTGATGGTGCAGGAAACCACTTTTGCACTTGTATTAGTGTGGAAAAAACACTTTTCGCACTTGTGTTAGTGTTGAAAAACCACTTTTCGCACTTGTGTTAGTGTTGAAAACCACATTTCGCACTTGTGTTGGTGCAGGAAACCACTTTTGCACTTGTATTAGTGTGGAAAAAACACTTTTTGCACTTGTGTTAGTGTTGAAAAACCACTTTTCGCACTTGTGTTGGTGCAGGAAACCACTTTTGCACTTGTATTAGTGTGGAAAAACCACTTTTCGCACATGTGTTAGTGTTGAAAAACCACTTTTCGCACTTGTGTTAGTGTTGAAAAACCACTTTTCGCACTTGTGTTGGTGCAGGAAACCACTTTTGCACTTGTATTAGTGTCGAAAAAACACTTTTTGCACTTGAGATAGTGTTGAAAAACCACTTTTCGCACTTGTGTTAGTGTTGAAAAACAACTTTTCGCACTTGTGTTAGTTTTGAAAAACCACTTTTCGCACTTGTGTTGGTGCAGGAAACCACTTTTGCACGTGTATTAGTGTGGAAAAACCACTTTTCGCACTTGTGTTAGTGTTGAAAAACCACTTTTCGCACTTGTGTTAGTGTTGAAAAACCACTTTTCGCATGTGTGTTGGTGCAGGAAACCACTTTTGCACTTGTATTAGTGTGGCAAAAACACTTTTTGCACTTGTGATAGTGTTGAAAAACCACTTTTCGCACTTGTGTTAGTGTTGAAAAACCACTTTTCGCACTTGTGTTAGTGTTGAAAAACCACTTTTCGCACTTGTGTTGGTGCAGGAAACCACTTTTGCACTTGTATTAGTGTGGAAAAAACACTTTTTGCACTTGTGATAGTGTTGAAAAACCACTTTTTGCACTTGTGTTAGTGTTGAAAAACCACTTTTCGCACTCGTGTTGGTGCAGGAAACCACTTTTGCACTTGTATTAGTGTGGAAAAAACACTTTTTGCACTTGTTATAGTGTTGAAAAGCACTTTTCGCACTTGTGTTAGTGTTGAAAAACCACTTTTCGCACTTGTGTTGGTGCAGGAAACCACTTTTGCACTTGTATTAGTGTGGAAAAAACACTTTTTACACTTGTGATAGTGTTGAAAATCCACCTTTCGCACTTGTGTTAGTGTTGAAAAACCACTTTTCGCACTTGTGTTGGTGCAGGAAACCACTTTTGCACTTGTATTAGAGTGGAAAAAACACTTTTTGAACTTGTGATAGTGTTGAAAAACCACTTTTCGCACTTGTGTTAGTGTTGAAAAACCACTTTTCGCACTTGTGTTAGTGTTGAAAAACCACTTTTCGCACTTGTGTTGGTGCAGGAAACCACTTTTACACTTGTATTAGTGTGGAAAAAACACTTTTTGCACTTGTGATAGTGTTGAAAAACCACTTTTCGCACTTCTGTTAGTGTTGAAAAACCACTTTTCGCACTTGTGATGGTGCAGGAAACCACTTTTGCACTTGTATTAGTGTGGAAAAAACACTTTTCGCACTTGTGTTAGTGTTGAAAAACCACTTTTCGCACTTGTGTTAGTGTTGAAAACCACATTTCGCACTTGTGTTGGTGCAGGGAACCAGTTTTGCACTTGTATTAGTGTGGAAAAAACACTTTTTGCACTTGTGTTAGTGTTGAAAAACCACTTTTCGCACTTGTGTTAGTGTTGAAAAACCACTTTTCGCACTTGTGTTGGTGCAGGAAAACACTTTTGCACTTGTATTAGTGTGGCAAAAACACTTTTTGCACTTGTGGTAGTGTTGAAAAACCACTTTTCGCACTTGTGTTAGTGTTGAAAACCACATTTCGCACTTGTGTTGGTGCAGGGAACCAGTTTTGCACTTGTATTAGTGTGGAAAAAACACTTTTTGCACTTGTGTTAGTGTTGAAAAACCACTTTTCGCACTTGTGTTAGTGTTGAAAAACCACTTTTCGCACTTGTGTTGGTGCAGGAAAACACTTTTGCACTTGTATTAGTGTGGCAAAAACACTTTTTGCACTTGTGGTAGTGTTGAAAAACCACTTTTCGCACTTGTGTTAGTGTTGAAAAACCACTTTTCGCACTTGTGTTAGTGTTGAAAAACCACTTTTCGCACTTGTGTTGGTGCAGGAAACCACTTTTGCACTTGTATTAGTGTGGAAAAAACACTTTTTGCACTTGTGATAGTGTTGAAAAACCACTTTTCGCACTTGTGTTAGTGTTGAATAACCACTTTTCACACTTGTGTTAGTGTTGAAAAACCACTTTTCGCACTTGTGTTGGTGCAGGAAACCACTTTTGCACTTGTATTAGTGTGGAAAAAACACTTTTCGCACTTGTGTTAGTGTTGAAAAACCACTTTTCGCACTTGTGTTAGTGTTGAAAAACCACTTTTCGCACTTGTGTTAGTGTTGAAAAACCACTTTTCACACTTGTGTTGGTGCAGGAAACCACTTTTGCACTTGTATTAGTGTGGAAAAAACACTTTTTGCACTTGTGATAGTGTTGAAAAACCACTTTTCACACTTGTGTTAGTGTTGAAAAACCACTTTTCGCACTTGTGTTGGTGCAGGAAACCACTTTTGCACTTGTATTAGTGTGGAAAAAACACTTTTTGCACTTGTGATAGTGTTGAAAAACCACTTTTCACACTTGTGTTAGTGTTGAAAAACCACTTTTCGCAATTGTGTTGGTGCAGAAAACCACTTTTGCACTTGTATTAGTGTGGAAAAACCACTTTTCGCACTTGTGTTAGTTTTGAAAAACCACTTTTCGCACTTGTGTTAGTGTTGAAAAACCACTTTTCGCACTTGTGTTGGTGCAGGAAACCACTTTTGCACTTGTATTAGTGTGGAAAAAACACTTTTTGCACTTGTGATAGTGTTGAAAAACCACTTTTCGCACTTGTGTTAGTGTTGAAAAACCACTCTTCGCACTAGTGTTATTGTTGAAAAACCACTTTTCGCACTTGTGTGGGTGCAGGAAACCACTTTTGCACTTGTATTAGTGTGGAAAAAACACTTTTTGCACTTGTGATAGTGTTGAAAAACCACTTTTCGCACTTGTGTTAGTGTTGAAAAACCACTTTTCGCACTTGTGTTAGTGTTGAAAACCACTTTTGGCACTTGTGTTAGTGTTGAAAAACCACTTTTCGCACTTGTGTTGGTGCAGGAAACCACTTTTGCACTTGTATTAGTGTGGAAAAACCACTTTTTGCACTTGTGTTAGTGTTGAAAAACCACTTTTCGCACTTGTGTTAGTGTTGAAAAACCACTTTTTGCTCTTGTGTTGGTGCAGGAAACCACTTTTACACTCGTATTAGTGTGGAAAAAACACTTTTTGCACTTGTGATAGTGTTGAAAAACCACTTATCGCACTTGTGTTAGTGTTGAAAAACCACTTTTCGCACTTGTGTTAGTGTTGAAAAACCACTTTTTGCACTTGTATTAGTGTGGAAAAAACACTTTTTGCACTTGTGATAGTGTTGAAAAACACTTTTCGCACTTGTGTTAGTGTTGAAAAACCACTTTTCGCACTTGTGATGGTGCAGGAAACCACTTTTGCACTTGTATTAGTGTGGAAAAAACACTTTTCGCACTTGTGTTAGTGTTGAAAAACCACTTTTCGCACTTGTGTTAGTGTTGAAAACCACATTTCGCACTTGTGTTGGTGCAGGAAACCACTTTTGCACTTGTATTAGTGTGGAAAAAACACTTTTTGCACTTGTGTTAGTGTTGAAAAACCACTTTTCGCACTTGTGTTAGTGTTGAAAAACAACTTTTCGCACTTGTGTTAGTTTTGAAAAACCACTTTTCGCACTTGTGTTGGTGCAGGAAACCACTTTTGCACGTGTTTTAGTGTGGAAAAACCACTTTTTGCACTTGTGTTAGTGTTGAAAAACCACTTTTCGCACTTGTGTTAGTGTTGAAAAACCACTTTTCGCACGTGTGTTGGTGCAGGAAACCACTTTTGCACGTGTATTAGTGTGGAAAAACCACTTTTTGCACTTGTGTTGGTGTTGAAAAACCACTTTTCGCACTTGTGTTAGTGTTGAAAAACCACTTTTCGCACGTGTGTTGGTGCAGGAAACCACTTTTGCACTTGTATTAGTGTGGAAAAAACACTTTTTGCACTTGTGATAGTGTTGAAAAACCACTTTTTGCACTTGTGTTAGTGTTGAAAAACCACTTTTCGCACTTGTGTTGGTGCAGGAAACCACTTTTGCACTTGTATTAGTGTGGAAAAAACACTTTTTGCACTTGTTATAGTGTTGAAAAGCACTTTTCGCACTTGTGTTAGTGTTGAAAAACCACTTTTCGCACTTGTGTTGGTGCAGGAAACCACTTTTGCACTTGTATTAGTGTGGAAAAAACACTTTTTACACTTGTGATAGTGTTGAAAAACCACTTTTCGCACTTGTGTTAGTGTTGAAAAACCACTTTTCGCACTTGTGTTGGTGCAGGAAACCACTTTTGCACTTGTATTAGAGTGGAAAAAACACTTTTTGAACTTGTGATAGTGTTGAAAAACCACTTTTCGCACTTGTGTTAGTGTTGAAAAACCACTTTTCGCACTTGTGTTGGTGCAGGAAACCACTTTTGCACTTGTATTAGTGTGGAAAAAACACTTTTTGCACTTGTTATAGTGTTGAAAAACCACTTTTCGCACTTGTGTTAGTGTTGAAAAACCACTTTTCGCACTTGTGTTGGTGCAAGAAACCACTTTTGCACTTGTATTAGTGTGGAAAAAACACTTTTTGCACTTGTGATAGTGTTGAAAAACCACTTTTCGCACTTGTGTTAGTGTTGAAAAACCACTTTTTGCACTTGTGTTAGTGTTGAAAAACCACTTTTCGCACTTGTGTTGGTGCAGGAAACCACTTTTGCACTTGTATTAGTGTGGAAAAAAACACTTTTTGCACTTGTTATAGTGTTGAAAAACCACTTTTCGCACTTGTGTTAGTGTTGAAAAACCACTTTTCGCACTTGTGTTGGTGCAAGAAACCACTTTTGCACTTGTATTAGTGTGGAAAAAACACTTTTTGCACTTGTGATAGTGTTGAAAAACCACTTTTCGCACTTGTGTTAGTGTTGAAAAACCACTTTTCGCACTTGTGTTGGTGCAGGAAACCACTTTTGCACTTGTATTAGTGTGGAAAAAACACTTTTTGAACTTGTGATAGTGTTGAAAAACCACTTTTCGCACTTGTGTTAGTGTTTGAAAAACCACTTTTCGCACTTGTGTTAGTGTTGAAAAACCACTTTTCGCACTAGTGATGGTGCAGGAAACCACTTTTGCACTTGTATTAGTGTTGAAAAACAACTTTTCGCACTTGTGTTAGTGTTGAAAACCACATTTTGCACTTGTGTTGGTGCAGGAAACCACTTTTGCACTTGTGATAGTGTTGAAAAACCACTTTTCGCACTTGTGTTAGTGTTGAAAAACCACTTTTCGCACTTGTGTTAGTGTTGAAAAACCACTTTTCGCACTAGTGATGGTGCAGGAAACCACTTTTGCACTTGTATTAGTGTTGAAAAACAACTTTTCGCACTTGTGGTTAGTGTTGAAAACCACATTTTGCACTTGTGTTGGTGCAGGAAACCACTTTTGCACTTGTATTAGTGTGGAAAAAACACTTTTTGCACTTGTGATAGTGTTGAAAAACAACTTTTCGCACTTGTGTTAGTGTTGAAAAACCACTTTTCGCACTTGTGTTGGTGCAGGAAACCACTTTTGCACTTGTATTAGTGTGGAAAAACCACTTTTCGCACATGTGTTAGTGTTGAAAAACCAGTTTTCGCACTTGTGTTAGTGTTGAAAAACCACTTTTCGCACTTGTGTTAGTGTTGAAAAACCACTTTTTGCACTTGTGTTGGTGCAGGACACCACTCTTGCACTTGTATTAGTGTGGAAAAAACACTTTTTGCACTTGAGATAGTGTTGAAAAACCACTTTTCGCACTTGTGTTAGTGTTGAAAAACCACTTTTCGCACTTGTGTTGGTGCAGGAAACCACTTTTGCATGTGTATTAGTGTGGAAAAACCACTTTTCGCACTTGTGTTAGTGTTGAAAAACCACTTTTCGCACTTGTGTTAGTGTTGAAAAACCACTTTTCGCACTTGTGTTGGTGCAGGAAACCACTTTTGCACTTGTATTGGTGTGGCAAAAACACTTTTTGCACTTGTGATAGTGTTGAAAAACCACTTTTCGCACTTGTGTTAGTGTTGAAAAACCACTTTTCGCACTTGTGTTAGTGTTGAAAAACCACTTTTCGCACTTGTGTTGGTGCAGGAAACCACTTTTGCACTTGTATTAGTGTGGAAAAAACACTTTTTGCACTTGTGATAGTGTTGAAAAACCACTTTTCGCACTCGTGTTAGTGTTGAAAAACCACTTTCGCACTTGTGTTAGTGTTGAAAAACCACTTTTCGCACTTGTGTTGGTGCAGGAAACCACTTTTGCACTTGTATTAGTGTGGAAAAAACACTTGTTGCACTTGTGTTAGTGTTGAAAAACCACTTTTCGCACATGTGTTAGTGTTGAAAAACCACTTTTCGCACTTGTGTTAGTGTTGAAAAACCACTTTTCGCACTTGGGTTGGTGCAGGAACCACTTTTGCACTTGTATTAGTGTGGAAAAAACACTTTTGCACTTGTGATAGTGTTGAAAAACCACTTTTCGCACTTGTGTTAGTGTTGAAAAACCACTTTTCACACTTGTGATGGTGCAGGAAACCACTTTTTGCACTTGTATTAGTGTGGAAAAAACACTTTTCGCACTTGTGTTAGTGTTGAAAAACCACTTTTCGCACTTGTGTTAGTGTTGAAAAACCACATTTCGCACTTGTGTTGGTGCAGGAAACCACTTTTGCACTTGTATTAGTGTGGAAAAAACACTTTTTGCACTTGTGTTAGTGTTGAAAAACCACTTTTCGCACTTGTGTTGGTGCAGGAAACCACTTTTGCACTTGTATTAGTGTGGAAAAACCACTTTTCGCACATGTGTTAGTGTTGAAAAACCACTTTTCGCACTTGTGTTAGTGTTGAAAAACCACTTTCGCACGTTGTGTTGGTGCAGGAAACCACTTTTGCACTTGTATTAGTGTCGAAAAAACACTTTTTGCACTTGAGATAGTGTTGAAAAACCACTTTTCGCACTTGTGTTAGTGTTGAAAAACAACTTTTCGCACTTGTGTTAGTTTTGAAAAACCACTTTTCGCACTTGTGTTGGTGCAGGAAACCACTTTTGCACGTGTATTAGTGTGGAAAAACCACTTTTCGCACTGTGTTAGTGTTGAAAAACCACTTTTCGCACTTGTGTTAGTGTTGAAAAACCACTTTTCGCATGTGTGTTGGTGCAGGAAACCACTTTTGCACTTGTATTAGTGTGGCAAAAACACTTTTTGCACTTGTGATAGTGTTGAAAAACCACTTTTCGCACTTGTGTTAGTGTTGAAAAACCACTTTTCGCACTTGTGTTAGTGTTGAAAAACCACTTTTCGCACTTGTGTTGGTGCAGGAAACCACTTTTGCACTTGTATTAGTGTGGAAAAAACACTTTTTGCACTTGTGATAGTGTTGAAAAACCACTTTTTGCACTTGTGTTAGTGTTGAAAAACCACTTTTCGCACTTGTGATGGTGCAGGAAACCACTTTTGCACTTGTATTAGTGTGGAAAAAACACTTTTCGCACTTGTGTTAGTGTTGAAAAACCACTTTTCGCACTTGTGTTAGTGTTGAAAACCACATTTCGCACTTGTGTTGGTGCAGGGAACCAGTTTTGCACTTGTATTAGTGTGGAAAAAACACTTTTTGCACTTGTGTTAGTGTTGAAAAACCACTTTTCGCACTTGTGTTAGTGTTGAAAAACCACTTTTCGCACTTGTGTTGGTGCAGGAAAACACTTTTGCACTTGTATTAGTGTGGCAAAAACACTTTTTGCACTTGTGGTAGTGTTGAAAAACCACTTTTCGCACTTGTGTTAGTGTTGAAAACCACATTTCGCACTTGTGTTGGTGCAGGGAACCAGTTTTGCACTTGTATTAGTGTGGAAAAAACACTTTTTGCACTTGTGTTAGTGTTGAAAAACCACTTTTCGCACTTGTGTTAGTGTTGAAAAACCACTTTTCGCACTTGTGTTGGTGCAGGAAAACACTTTTGCACTTGTATTAGTGTGGCAAAAACACTTTTTGCACTTGTGGTAGTGTTGAAAAACCACTTTTCGCACTTGTGTTAGTGTTGAAAAACCACTTTTCGCACTTGTGTTAGTGTTGAAAAACCACTTTTCGCACTTGTGTTGGTGCAGGAAACCACTTTTGCACTTGTATTAGTGTGGAAAAAACACTTTTTGCACTTGTGATAGTGTTGAAAAACCACTTTTCGCACTTGTGTTAGTGTTGAATAACCACTTTTCACACTTGTGTTAGTGTTGAAAAACCACTTTTCGCACTTGTGTTGGTGCAGGAAACCACTTTTGCACTTGTATTAGTGTGGAAAAAACACTTTTCGCACTTGTGTTAGTGTTGAAAAACCACTTTTCGCACTTGTGTTAGTGTTGAAAAACCACTTTTCGCACTTGTGTTAGTGTTGAAAAACCACTTTTCACACTTGTGTTGGTGCAGGAAACCACTTTTGCACTTGTATTAGTGTGGAAAAAACACTTTTTGCACTTGTGATAGTGTTGAAAAACCACTTTTCACACTTGTGTTAGTGTTGAAAAACCACTTTTCGCACTTGTGTTGGTGCAGGAAACCACTTTTGCACTTGTATTAGTGTGGAAAAAACACTTTTCGCACTTGTGTTAGTGTTGAAAAACCACTTTTCGCACTTGTGTTAGTGTTGAAAACCACATTTCGCACTTGTGTTGGTGCAGGAAACCACTTTTGCACTTGTATTAGTGTGGAAAAAACACTTTTTGCACTTGTGTTAGTGTTGAAAAACCACTTTTCGCACTTGTGTTAGTGTTGAAAAACAACTTTTCGCACTTGTGTTAGTTTTGAAAAACCACTTTTCGCACTTGTGTTGGTGCAGGAAACCACTTTTGCACGTGTTTTAGTGTGGAAAAACCACTTTTTGCACTTGTGTTAGTGTTGAAAAACCACTTTTCGCACTTGTGTTAGTGTTGAAAAACCACTTTTCGCACGTGTGTTGGTGCAGGAAACCACTTTTGCACGTGTATTAGTGTGGAAAAACCACTTTTTGCACTTGTGTTGGTGTTGAAAAACCACTTTTCGCACTTGTGTTAGTGTTGAAAAACCACTTTTCGCACGTGTGTTGGTGCAGGAAACCACTTTTGCACTTGTATTAGTGTCGCAAAAACACTTTTTGCACTTGTGATAGTGTTGAAAAACCACTTTTCGCACTTGTGTTAGTGTTGAAAAACCACTTTTCGCACTTGTGTTAGTGTTGAAAAACCACTTTTCGCACTTGTGTTGGTGCAGGAAACCACTTTTGCACTTGTATTAGTGTGGAAAAAACACTTTTTGCACTTGTGATAGTGTTGAAAAACCACTTTTTGCACTTGTGTTAGTGTTGAAAAACCACTTTTCGCACTTGTGTTGGTGCAGGAAACCACTTTTGCACTTGTATTAGTGTGGAAAAAACACTTTTTGCACTTGTTATAGTGTTGAAAAGCACTTTTCGCACTTGTGTTAGTGTTGAAAAACCACTTTTCGCACTTGTGTTGGTGCAGGAAACCACTTTTGCACTTGTATTAGTGTGGAAAAAACACTTTTTACACTTGTGATAGTGTTGAAAAACCACTTTTCGCACTTGTGTTAGTGTTGAAAAACCACTTTTCGCACTTGTGTTGGTGCAGGAAACCACTTTTGCACTTGTATTAGAGTGGAAAAAACACTTTTTGAACTTGTGATAGTGTTGAAAAACCACTTTTCGCACTTGTGTTAGTGTTGAAAAACCACTTTTCGCACTTGTGTTGGTGCAGGAAACCACTTTTGCACTTGTATTAGTGTGGAAAAAACACTTTTTGCACTTGTTATAGTGTTGAAAAACCACTTTTCGCACTTGTGTTAGTGTTGAAAAACCACTTTTCGCACTTGTGTTGGTGCAAGAAACCACTTTTGCACTTGTATTAGTGTGGAAAAAACACTTTTTGCACTTGTGATAGTGTTGAAAAACCACTTTTCGCACTTGTGTTAGTGTTGAAAAACCACTTTTTGCACTTGTGTTAGTGTTGAAAAACCACTTTTCGCACTTGTGTTGGTGCAGGAAACCACTTTTGCACTTGTATTAGTGTGGAAAAAACACTTTTTGCACTTGTTATAGTGTTGAAAAACCACTTTTCGCACTTGTGTTAGTGTTGAAAAACCACTTTTCGCACTTGTGTTGGTGCAAGAAACCACTTTTGCACTTGTATTAGTGTGGAAAAAACACTTTTTGCACTTGTGATAGTGTTGAAAAACCACTTTTCGCACTTGTGTTAGTGTTGAAAAACCACTTTTCGCACTTGTGTTGGTGCAGGAAACCACTTTTGCACTTGTATTAGTGTGGAAAAAACACTTTTTGAACTTGTGATAGTGTTGAAAAACCACTTTTCGCACTTGTGTTAGTGTTGAAAAACCACTTTTCGCACTTGTGTTAGTGTTGAAAAACCACTTTTCGCACTAGTGATGGTGCAGGAAACCACTTTTGCACTTGTATTAGTGTTGAAAAACAACTTTTCGCACTTGTGTTAGTGTTGAAAACCACATTTTGCACTTGTGTTGGTGCAGGAAACCACTTTTGCACTTGTGATAGTGTTGAAAAACCACTTTTCGCACTTGTGTTAGTGTTGAAAAACCACTTTTCGCACTTGTGTTAGTGTTGAAAAACCACTTTTCGCACTAGTGATGGTGCAGGAAACCACTTTTGCACTTGTATTAGTGTTGAAAAACAACTTTTCGCACTTGTGTTAGTGTTGAAAACCACATTTTGCACTTGTGTTGGTGCAGGAAACCACTTTTGCACTTGTATTAGTGTGGAAAAAACACTTTTTGCACTTGTGATAGTGTTGAAAAACAACTTTTCGCACTTGTGTTAGTGTTGAAAAACCACTTTTCGCACTTGTGTTGGTGCAGGAAACCACTTTTGCACTTGTATTAGTGTGGAAAAACCACTTTTCGCACATGTGTTAGTGTTGAAAAACCAGTTTTCGCACTTGTGTTAGTGTTGAAAAACCACTTTTCGCACTTGTGTTAGTGTTGAAAAACCACTTTTTGCACTTGTGTTGGTGCAGGACACCACTCTTGCACTTGTATTAGTGTGGAAAAAACACTTTTTGCACTTGAGATAGTGTTGAAAAACCACTTTTCGCACTTGTGTTAGTGTTGAAAAACCACTTTTCGCACTTGTGTTGGTGCAGGAAACCACTTTTGCATGTGTATTAGTGTGGAAAAACCACTTTTCGCACTTGTGTTAGTGTTGAAAAACCACTTTTCGCACTTGTGTTAGTGTTGAAAAACCACTTTTCGCACTTGTGTTGGTGCAGGAAACCACTTTTGCACTTGTATTGGTGTGGCAAAAACACTTTTTGCACTTGTGATAGTGTTGAAAAACCACTTTTCGCACTTGTGTTAGTGTTGAAAAACCACTTTTCGCACTTGTGTTAGTGTTGAAAAACCACTTTTCGCACTTGTGTTGGTGCAGGAAACCACTTTTGCACTTGTATTAGTGTGGAAAAAACACTTTTTGCACTTGTGATAGTGTTGAAAAACCACTTTTCGCACTCGTGTTAGTGTTGAAAAACCACTTTTCGCACTTGTGTTAGTGTTGAAAAACCACTTTTCGCACTTGTGTTGGTGCAGGAAACCACTTTTGCACTTGTATTAGTGTGGAAAAAACACTTGTTGCACTTGTGTTAGTGTTGAAAAACCACTTTTCGCACATGTGTTAGTGTTGAAAAACCACTTTTCGCACTTGTGTTAGTGTTGAAAAACCACTTTTCGCACTTGGGTTGGTGCAGGAAACCACTTTTGCACTTGTATTAGTGTGGAAAAAACACTTTTTGCACTTGTGATAGTGTTGAAAAACCACTTTTCGCACTTGTGTTAGTGTTGAAAAACCACTTTTCACACTTGTGATGGTGCAGGAAACCACTTTTGCACTTGTATTAGTGTGGAAAAAACACTTTTCGCACTTGTGTTAGTGTTGAAAAACCACTTTTCGCACTTGTGTTAGTGTTGAAAACCACATTTCGCACTTGTGTTGGTGCAGGAAACCACTTTTGCACTTGTATTAGTGTGGAAAAAACACTTTTTGCACTTGTGTTAGTGTTGAAAAACCACTTTTCGCACTTGTGTTGGTGCAGGAAACCACTTTTGCACTTGTATTAGTGTGGAAAAACCACTTTTCGCACATGTGTTAGTGTTGAAAAACCACTTTTCGCACTTGTGTTAGTGTTGAAAAACCACTTTTCGCACTTGTGTTGGTGCAGGAAACCACTTTTGCACTTGTATTAGTGTCGAAAAAACACTTTTTGCACTTGAGATAGTGTTGAAAAACCACTTTTCGCACTTGTGTTAGTGTTGAAAAACAACTTTTCGCACTTGTGTTAGTTTTGAAAAACCACTTTTCGCACTTGTGTTGGTGCAGGAAACCACTTTTGCACGTGTATTAGTGTGGAAAAACCACTTTTCGCACTTGTGTTAGTGTTGAAAAACCACTTTTCGCACTTGTGTTAGTGTTGAAAAACCACTTTTCGCATGTGTGTTGGTGCAGGAAACCACTTTTGCACTTGTATTAGTGTGGCAAAAACACTTTTTGCACTTGTTATAGTGTTGAAAAACCACTTTTCGCACTTGTGTTAGTGTTGAAAAACCACTTTTCGCACTTGTGTTGGTGCAAGAAACCACTTTTGCACTTGTATTAGTGTGGAAAAAACACTTTTTGCACTTGTGATAGTGTTGAAAAACCACTTTTCGCACTTGTGTTAGTGTTGAAAAACCACTTTTCGCACTTGTGTTGGTGCAGGAAACCACTTTTGCACTTGTATTAGTGTGGAAAAAACACTTTTTGAACTTGTGATAGTGTTGAAAAACCACTTTTCGCACTTGTGTTAGTGTTGAAAAACCACTTTTCGCACTTGTGTTAGTGTTGAAAAACCACTTTTCGCACTAGTGATGGTGCAGGAAACCACTTTTGCACTTGTATTAGTGTTGAAAAACAACTTTTCGCACTTGTGTTAGTGTTGAAAACCACATTTTGCACTTGTGTTGGTGCAGGAAACCACTTTTGCACTTGTGATAGTGTTGAAAAACCACTTTTCGCACTTGTGTTAGTGTTGAAAAACCACTTTTCGCACTTGTGTTAGTGTTGAAAAACCACTTTTCGCACTAGTGATGGTGCAGGAAACCACTTTTGCACTTGTATTAGTGTTGAAAAACAACTTTTCGCACTTGTGTTAGTGTTGAAAACCACATTTTGCACTTGTGTTGGTGCAGGAAACCACTTTTGCACTTGTATTAGTGTGGAAAAAACACTTTTTGCACTTGTGATAGTGTTGAAAAACAACTTTTCGCACTTGTGTTAGTGTTGAAAAACCACTTTTCGCACTTGTGTTGGTGCAGGAAACCACTTTTGCACTTGTATTAGTGTGGAAAAACCACTTTTCGCACATGTGTTAGTGTTGAAAAACCAGTTTTCGCACTTGTGTTAGTGTTGAAAAACCACTTTTCGCACTTGTGTTAGTGTTGAAAAACCACTTTTTGCACTTGTGTTGGTGCAGGACACCACTCTTGCACTTGTATTAGTGTGGAAAAAACACTTTTTGCACTTGAGATAGTGTTGAAAAACCACTTTTCGCACTTGTGTTAGTGTTGAAAAACCACTTTTCGCACTTGTGTTGGTGCAGGAAACCACTTTTGCATGTGTATTAGTGTGGAAAAACCACTTTTCGCACTTGTGTTAGTGTTGAAAAACCACTTTTCGCACTTGTGTTAGTGTTGAAAAACCACTTTTCGCACTTGTGTTGGTGCAGGAAACCACTTTTGCACTTGTATTGGTGTGGCAAAAACACTTTTTGCACTTGTGATAGTGTTGAAAAACCACTTTTCGCACTTGTGTTAGTGTTGAAAAACCACTTTTCGCACGTGTGTTAGTGTTGAAAAACCACTTTTCGCACTTGTGTTGGTGCAGGAAACCACTTTTGCACTTGTATTAGTGTGGAAAAAACACTTTTTGCACTTGTGATAGTGTTGAAAAACCACTTTTCGCACTCGTGTTAGTGTTGAAAAACCACTTTTCGCACTTGTGTTAGTGTTGAAAAACCACTTTTCGCACTTGTGTTGGTGCAGGAAACCACTTTTGCACTTGTATTAGTGTGGAAAAAACACTTGTTGCACTTGTGTTAGTGTTGAAAAACCACTTTTCGCACATGTGTTAGTGTTGAAAAACCACTTTTCGCACTTGTGTTAGTGTTGAAAAACCACTTTTCGCACTTGGGTTGGTGCAGGAAACCACTTTTGCACTTGTATTAGTGTGGAAAAAACACTTTTTGCACTTGTGATAGTGTTGAAAAACCACTTTTCGCACTTGTGTTAGTGTTGAAAAACCACTTTTCACACTTGTGATGGTGCAGGAAACCACTTTTGCACTTGTATTAGTGTGGAAAAAACACTTTTCGCACTTGTGTTAGTGTTGAAAAACCACTTTTCGCACTTGTGTTAGTGTTGAAAACCACATTTCGCACTTGTGTTGGTGCAGGAAACCACTTTTGCACTTGTATTAGTGTGGAAAAAACACTTTTTGCACTTGTGTTAGTGTTGAAAAACCACTTTTCGCACTTGTGTTGGTGCAGGAAACCACTTTTGCACTTGTATTAGTGTGGAAAAACCACTTTTCGCACATGTGTTAGTGTTGAAAAACCACTTTTCGCACTTGTGTTAGTGTTGAAAAACCACTTTTCGCACTTGTGTTGGTGCAGGAAACCACTTTTGCACTTGTATTAGTGTCGAAAAAACACTTTTTGCACTTGAGATAGTGTTGAAAAACCACTTTTCGCACTTGTGTTAGTGTTGAAAAACAACTTTTCGCACTTGTGTTAGTTTTGAAAAACCACTTTTCGCACTTGTGTTGGTGCAGGAAACCACTTTTGCACGTGTATTAGTGTGGAAAAACCACTTTTCGCACTTGTGTTAGTGTTGAAAAACCACTTTTCGCACTTGTGTTAGTGTTGAAAAACCACTTTTCGCATGTGTGTTGGTGCAGGAAACCACTTTTGCACTTGTATTAGTGTGGGCAAAAACACTTTTTGCACTTGTGATAGTGTTGAAAAACCACTTTTCGCACTTGTGTTAGTGTTGAAAAACCACTTTTCGCACTTGTGTTAGTGTTGAAAAACCACTTTTCGCACTTGTGTTGGTGCAGGAAACCACTTTTGCACTTGTATTAGTGTGGAAAAAACACTTTTTGCACTTGTGATAGTGTTGAAAAACCACTTTTTGCACTTGTGTTAGTGTTGAAAAACCACTTTTCGCACTCGTGTTGGTGCAGGAAACCACTTTTGCACTTGTATTAGTGTGGAAAAAACACTTTTTGCACTTGTTATAGTGTTGAAAAGCACTTTTCGCACTTGTGTTAGTGTTGAAAAACCACTTTTCGCACTTGTGTTGGTGCAGGAAACCACTTTGCACTTGTATTAGTGTGAAAAAACACTTTTTACACTTGTGATAGTGTTGAAAATCCACCTTTCGCACTTGTGTTAGTGTTGAAAAACCACTTTTCGCACTTGTGTTGGTGCAGGAAACCACTTTTGCACTTGTATTAGAGTGGAAAAAACACTTTTTGAACTTGTGATAGTGTTGAAAAACCACTTTTCGCACTTGTGTTAGTGTTGAAAAACCACTTTTCGCACTTGTGTTAGTGTTGAAAAACCACTTTTCGCACTTGTGTTGGTGCAGGAAACCACTTTTACACTTGTATTAGTGTGGAAAAAACACTTTTTGCACTTGTGATAGTGTTGAAAAACCACTTTTCGCACTTCTGTTAGTGTTGAAAAACCACTTTTCGCACTTGTGCAGGAAACCACTTTTGCACTTGTATTAGTGTGGAAAAAACACTTTTCGCACTTGTGTTAGTGTTGAAAAACCACTTTTCGCACTTGTGTTAGTGTTGAAAACCACATTTCGCACTTGTGTTGGTGCAGGGAACCAGTTTTGCACTTGTATTAGTGTGGAAAAAACACTTTTTGCACTTGTGTTAGTGTTGAAAAACCACTTTTCGCACTTGTGTTAGTGTTGAAAAACCACTTTTCGCACTTGTGTTGGTGCAGGAAAACACTTTTGCACTTGTATTAGTGTGGCAAAAACACTTTTTGCACTTGTGGTAGTGTTGAAAAACCACTTTTCGCACTTGTGTTAGTGTTGAAAACCACATTTCGCACTTGTGTTGGTGCAGGGAACCAGTTTTGCACTTGTATTAGTGTGGAAAAAACACTTTTTGCACTTGTGTTAGTGTTGAAAAACCACTTTTCGCACTTGTGTTAGTGTTGAAAAACCACTTTTTGCACTTGTGTTGGTGCAGGAAAACACTTTTGCACTTGTATTAGTGTGGCAAAAACACTTTTTGCACTTGTGGTAGTGTTGAAAAACCACTTTTCGCACTTGTGTTAGTGTTGAAAAACCACTTTTCGCACTTGTGTTAGTGTTGAAAAACCACTTTTCGCACTTGTGTTGGTGCAGGAAACCACTTTTGCACTTGTATTAGTGTGGAAAAAACACTTTTTGCACTTGTGATAGTGTTGAAAAACCACTTTTCGCACTTGTGTTAGTGTTGAATAACCACTTTTCACACTTGTGTTAGTGTTGAAAAACCACTTTTCGCACTTGTGTTGGTGCAGGAAACCACTTTTGCACTTGTATTAGTGTGGAAAAAACACTTTTCGCACTTGTGTTAGTGTTGAAAAACCACTTTTCGCACTTGTGTTAGTGTTGAAAAACCACTTTTCGCACTTGTGTTAGTGTTGAAAAACCACTTTTCACACTTGTGTTGGTGCAGGAAACCACTTTTGCACTTGTATTAGTGTGGAAAAAACACTTTTTGCACTTGTGATAGTGTTGAAAAACCACTTTTCACACTTGTGTTAGTGTTGAAAAACCACTTTTCGCACTTGTGTTGGTGCAGGAAACCACTTTTGCACTTGTATTAGTGTGGAAAAAACACTTTTTGCACTTGTGATAGTGTTGAAAAACCACTTTTCACACTTGTGTTAGTGTTGAAAAACCACTTTTCGCACTTGTGTTGGTGCAGAAAACCACTTTTGCACTTGTATTAGTGTGGAAAAACCACTTTTCGCACTTGTGTTAGTTTTGAAAACCACTTTTCGCACTTGTGTTAGTGTTGAAAAACCACTTTTCGCACTTGTGTTGGTGCAGGAAACCACTTTTGCACTTGTATTAGTGTGGAAAAAACACTTTTTGCACTTGTGATAGTGTTGAAAAACCTCTTTTCGCACTTGTGTTAGTGTTGAAAAACCACTCTTCGCACTAGTGTTATTGTTGAAAAAACCACTTTTCGCACTTGTGTGGGTGCAGGAAACCACTTTTGCACTTGTATTAGTGTGGAAAAAACACTTTTTGCACTTGTGATAGTGTTGAAAAACCACTTTTCGCACTTGTGTTAGTGTTGAAAAACCACTTTTCGCACTTGTGTTAGTGTTGAAAACCACTTTTGGCACTTGTGTTAGTGTTGAAAAACCACTTTTCGCACTTGTGTTGGTGCAGGAAACCACTTTTGCACTTGTATTAGTGTGGAAAAACCACTTTTCGCACTTGTGTTAGTGTTGAAAAACCACTTTTCGCACTTGTGATAGTGTTGAAAAACCACTTTTCGCACTTGTGTTAGTGTTGAATAACCACTTTTCACACTTGTGTTAGTGTTGAAAAACCACTTTTCGCACTTGTGTTGGTGCAGGAAACCACTTTTGCACTTGTATTAGTGTGGAAAAAACACTTTTCGCACTTGTGTTAGTGTTGAAAAACCACTTTTCGCACTTGTGTTAGTGTTGAAAAACCACTTTTCGCACTTGTGTTAGTGTTGAAAAACCACTTTTCACACTTGTGTTGGTGCAGGAAACCACTTTTGCACTTGTATTAGTGTGGAAAAAACACTTTTTGCACTTGTGATAGTGTTGAAAAACCACTTTTCACACTTGTGTTAGTGTTGAAAAACCACTTTTCGCACTTGTGTTGGTGCAGGAAACCACTTTTGCACTTGTATTAGTGTGGAAAAAACACTTTTCGCACTTGTGTTAGTGTTGAAAAACCACTTTTCGCACTTGTGTTAGTGTTGAAAACCACATTTCGCACTTGTGTTGGTGCAGGAAACCACTTTTGCACTTGTATTAGTGTGGAAAAAACACTTTTTGCACTTGTGTTAGTGTTGAAAAACCACTTTTCGCACTTGTGTTAGTGTTGAAAAACAACTTTTCGCACTTGTGTTAGTTTTGAAAAACCACTTTTCGCACTTGTGTTGGTGCAGGAAACCACTTTTGCACGTGTTTTAGTGTGGAAAAACCACTTTTTGCACTTGTGTTAGTGTTGAAAAACCACTTTTCGCACTTGTGTTAGTGTTGAAAAACCACTTTTCGCACGTGTGTTGGTGCAGGAAACCACTTTTGCACGTGTATTAGTGTGGAAAAACCACTTTTTGCACTTGTGTTGGTGTTGAAAAACCACTTTTCGCACTTGTGTTAGTGTTGAAAAACCACTTTTCGCACGTGTGTTGGTGCAGGAAACCACTTTTGCACTTGTATTAGTGTCGCAAAAACACTTTTTGCACTTGTGATAGTGTTGAAAAACCACTTTTCGCACTTGTGTTAGTGTTGAAAAACCACTTTTCGCACTTGTGTTAGTGTTGAAAAACCACTTTTCGCACTTGTGTTGGTGCAGGAAACCACTTTTGCACTTGTATTAGTGTGGAAAAAACACTTTTTGCACTTGTGATAGTGTTGAAAAACCACTTTTTGCACTTGTGTTAGTGTTGAAAAACCACTTTTCGCACTTGTGTTGGTGCAGGAAACCACTTTTGCACTTGTATTAGTGTGGAAAAAACACTTTTTGCACTTGTTATAGTGTTGAAAAGCACTTTTCGCACTTGTGTTAGTGTTGAAAAACCACTTTTCGCACTTGTGTTGGTGCAGGAAACCACTCTTGCACTTGTATTAGTGTGGAAAAAACACTTTTTACACTTGTGATAGTGTTGAAAAACCACTTTTCGCACTTGTGTTAGTGTTGAAAAACCACTTTTCGCACTTGTGTTGGTGCAGGAAACCACTTTTGCACTTGTATTAGAGTGGAAAAAACACTTTTTGAACTTGTGATAGTGTTGAAAAACCACTTTTCGCACTTGTGTTAGTGTTGAAAAACCACTTTTCGCACTTGTGTTGGTGCAGGAAACCACTTTTGCACTTGTATTAGTGTGGAAAAAACACTTTTTGCACTTGTGTTAGTGTTGAAAAACCACTTTTCGCACTTGTGTTAGTGTTGAAAAACCACTTTTTGCACTTGTGTTGGTGCAGGAAAACACTTTTGCACTTGTATTAGTGTGGCAAAAACACTTTTTACCTTCGCAAAAGCGGAAGGTTATGTTTTGATCGCTGTGTATTTATTTGTATGTCTGTGTGTGTGTATGTTAATCGCATAACTCAAAAAGTATTCAACCGAATTGCATGAAATTTGGTGGGATGATTGGTTATTATACGGGACACATTTGATTAGATTTTGGGAAACAGATTTGCTCAAATTCTGACTATTTTTAACTCGATCGTATTTCACTCAAAGTTATGAGCGACTGAAGAAGAAGATGTCCATCCAGGACGTCATCACTATAACGCGATCTCCCGCGATCATTTCAACCTCAAAAAAAATTATAATTGCAGATTTGACAATAGATGAGGCATATTAACAAACGAATGAAACAGATTTGCTCAAATTCTGACTATTTTTAACTCGATCGTATTTCACTCAAAGTTATGCGCGACTGAAGAAGAAGATGTCCATCCAGGACGTCATCACTATAACGCAATCTCCCGCGATCATTTCAACCTCAAAAAAAATTATAATTGCAGATTTGTCAAGAGATGAGGCATATTAACAAACGAATGAAACAGATTTGCTCAAATTCTGACTATTTTTAACTCGATCGTATTTCACTCAAAGTTATGAGCGACTGAAGAAGAGGATGTCCATCCAAGACGTCATCACTATAACGCGATCTCCCGCAATCATTTCAACCTCAAATGAAATTCAAATTGCAGATTTGTCAATCGGGGAGGCATATTAACAGACGAATGAAACAGATTTGCTCAAATTCTGATTTTTAAAAATCGATCGCATTTCACATAAAGTTTCACATCGCATACACTCCCATGCCAAGTACAGAACAGTAGCTGCGGCGAAGGTATGCGCTCTACCGAGTGCCCGGATTCTAGTTGCACTTGTGGTAGTGTTGAAAAACCACTTTTCGCACTTGTGTTAGTGTTGAAAAACCACTTTTCGCACTTGTGTTAGTGTTGAAAAACCACTTTTCGCACTTGTGTTGGTGCAGGAAACCACTTTTGCACTTGTATTAGTGTGGAAAAAACACTTTTTGCACTTGTGATAGTGTTGAAAAACCACTTTTCGCACTTGTGTTAGTGTTGAATAACCACTTTTCACACTTGTGTTAGTGTTGAAAAACCACTTTTCGCACTTGTGTTGGTGCAGGAAACCACTTTTGCACTTGTATTAGTGTGGAAAAAACACTTTTCGCACTTGTGTTAGTGTTGAAAAACCACTTTTCGCACTTGTGTTAGTGTTGAAAAACCACTTTTCGCACTTGTGTTAGTGTTGAAAAACCACTTTTCACACTTGTGTTGGTGCAGGAAACCACTTTTGCACTTGTATTAGTGTGGAAAAAACACTTTTTGCACTTGTGATAGTGTTGAAAAACCACTTTTCACACTTGTGTTAGTGTTGAAAAACCACTTTTCGCACTTGTGTTGGTGCAGGAAACCACTTTTGCACTTGTATTAGTGTGGAAAAAACACTTTTTGCACTTGTGATAGTGTTGAAAAACCACTTTTCACACTTGTGTTAGTGTTGAAAAACCACTTTTCGCACTTGTGTTGGTGCAGAAAACCACTTTTGCACTTGTATTAGTGTGGAAAAACCACTTTTCGCACTTGTGTTAGTTTTGAAAAACCACTTTTCGCACTTGTGTTAGTGTTGAAAAACCACTTTTCGCACTTGTGTTGGTGCAGGAAACCACTTTTGCACTTGTATTAGTGTGGAAAAAACACTTTTTGCACTTGTGATAGTGTTGAAAAACCTCTTTTCGCACTTGTGTTAGTGTTGAAAAACCACTCTTCGCACTAGTGTTATTGTTGAAAAACCACTTTTCGCACTTGTGTGGGTGCAGGAAACCACTTTTGCACTTGTATTAGTGTGGAAAAAACACTTTTTGCACTTGTGATAGTGTTGAAAAACCACTTTTCGCACTTGTGTTAGTGTTGAAAAACCACTTTTCGCACTTGTGTTAGTGTTGAAAACCACTTTTGGCACTTGTGTTAGTGTTGAAAAACCACTTTTCGCACTTGTGTTGGTGCAGGAAACCACTTTTGCACTTGTATTAGTGTGGAAAAACCACTTTTCGCACTTGTGTTAGTGTTGAAAAACCACTTTTCGCACTTGTGATAGTGTTGAAAAACCACTTTTCGCACTTGTGTTAGTGTTGAATAACCACTTTTCACACTTGTGTTAGTGTTGAAAAACCACTTTTCGCACTTGTGTTGGTGCAGGAAACCACTTTTGCACTTGTATTAGTGTGGAAAAAACACTTTTCGCACTTGTGTTAGTGTTGAAAAACCACTTTTCGCACTTGTGTTAGTGTTGAAAAACCACTTTTCGCACTTGTGTTAGTGTTGAAAAACCACTTTTCACACTTGTGTTGGTGCAGGAAACCACTTTTGCACTTGTATTAGTGTGGAAAAAACACTTTTTGCACTTGTGATAGTGTTGAAAAACCACTTTTCACACTTGTGTTAGTGTTGAAAAACCACTTTTCGCACTTGTGTTGGTGCAGGAAACCACTTTTGCACTTGTATTAGTGTGGAAAAAACACTTTTCGCACTTGTGTTAGTGTTGAAAAACCACTTTTCGCACTTGTGTTAGTGTTGAAAACCACATTTCGCACTTGTGTTGGTGCAGGAAACCACTTTTGCACTTGTATTAGTGTGGAAAAAACACTTTTTGCACTTGTGTTAGTGTTGAAAAACCACTTTTCGCACTTGTGTTAGTGTTGAAAAACAACTTTTCGCACTTGTGTTAGTTTTGAAAAACCACTTTTCGCACTTGTGTTGGTGCAGGAAACCACTTTTGCACGTGTTTTAGTGTGGAAAAACCACTTTTTGCACTTGTGTTAGTGTTGAAAAACCACTTTTCGCACTTGTGTTAGTGTTGAAAAACCACTTTTCGCACGTGTGTTGGTGCAGGAAACCACTTTTGCACGTGTATTAGTGTGGAAAAACCACTTTTTGCACTTGTGTTGGTGTTGAAAAACCACTTTTCGCACTTGTGTTAGTGTTGAAAAACCACTTTTCGCACGTGTGTTGGTGCAGGAAACCACTTTTGCACTTGTATTAGTGTCGCAAAAACACTTTTTGCACTTGTGATAGTGTTGAAAAACCACTTTTCGCACTTGTGTTAGTGTTGAAAAACCACTTTTCGCACTTGTGTTAGTGTTGAAAAACCACTTTTCGCACTTGTGTTGGTGCAGGAAACCACTTTTGCACTTGTATTAGTGTGGAAAAAACACTTTTTGCACTTGTGATAGTGTTGAAAAACCACTTTTTGCACTTGTGTTAGTGTTGAAAAACCACTTTTCGCACTTGTGTTGGTGCAGGAAACCACTTTTGCACTTGTATTAGTGTGGAAAAAACACTTTTTGCACTTGTTATAGTGTTGAAAAGCACTTTTCGCACTTGTGTTAGTGTTGAAAAACCACTTTTCGCACTTGTGTTGGTGCAGGAAACCACTTTTGCACTTGTATTAGTGTGGAAAAAACACTTTTTACACTTGTGATAGTGTTGAAAAACCACTTTTCGCACTTGTGTTAGTGTTGAAAAACCACTTTTCGCACTTGTGTTGGTGCAGGAAACCACTTTTGCACTTGTATTAGAGTGGAAAAAACACTTTTTGAACTTGTGATAGTGTTGAAAAACCACTTTTCGCACTTGTGTTAGTGTTGAAAAACCACTTTTCGCACTTGTGTTGGTGCAGGAAACCACTTTTGCACTTGTATTAGTGTGGAAAAAACACTTTTTGCACTTGTTATAGTGTTGAAAAACCACTTTTCGCACTTGTGTTAGTGTTGAAAAACCACTTTTCGCACTTGTGTTGGTGCAAGAAACCACTTTTGCACTTGTATTAGTGTGGAAAAAACACTTTTTGCACTTGTGATAGTGTTGAAAAACCACTTTTCGCACTTGTGTTAGTGTTGAAAAACCACTTTTTGCACTTGTGTTAGTGTTGAAAAACCACTTTTCGCACTTGTGTTGGTGCAGGAAACCACTTTTGCACTTGTATTAGTGTGGAAAAAACACTTTTTGCACTTGTTATAGTGTTGAAAAACCACTTTTCGCACTTGTGTTAGTGTTGAAAAACCACTTTTCGCACTTGTGTTGGTGCAAGAAACCACTTTTGCACTTGTATTAGTGTGGAAAAAACACTTTTTGCACTTGTGATAGTGTTGAAAAACCACTTTTCGCACTTGTGTTAGTGTTGAAAAACCACTTTTCGCACTTGTGTTGGTGCAGGAAACCACTTTTGCACTTGTATTAGTGTGGAAAAAACACTTTTTGAACTTGTGATAGTGTTGAAAAACCACTTTTCGCACTTGTGTTAGTGTTGAAAAACCACTTTTCGCACTTGTGTTAGTGTTGAAAAACCACTTTTCGCACTAGTGATGGTGCAGGAAACCACTTTTGCACTTGTATTAGTGTTGAAAAACAACTTTTCGCACTTGTGTTAGTGTTGAAAACCACATTTTGCACTTGTGTTGGTGCAGGAAACCACTTTTGCACTTGTGATAGTGTTGAAAAACCACTTTTCGCACTTGTGTTAGTGTTGAAAAACCACTTTTCGCACTTGTGTTAGTGTTGAAAAACCACTTTTCGCACTAGTGATGGTGCAGGAAACCACTTTTGCACTTGTATTAGTGTTGAAAAACAACTTTTCGCACTTGTGTTAGTGTTGAAAACCACATTTTGCACTTGTGTTGGTGCAGGAAACCACTTTTGCACTTGTATTAGTGTGGAAAAAACACTTTTTGCACTTGTGATAGTGTTGAAAAACAACTTTTCGCACTTGTGTTAGTGTTGAAAAACCACTTTTCGCACTTGTGTTGGTGCAGGAAACCACTTTTGCACTTGTATTAGTGTGGAAAAACCACTTTTCGCACATGTGTTAGTGTTGAAAAACCAGTTTTCGCACTTGTGTTAGTGTTGAAAAACCACTTTTCGCACTTGTGTTAGTGTTGAAAAACCACTTTTTGCACTTGTGTTGGTGCAGGACACCACTCTTGCACTTGTATGAGTGTGGAAAAAACACTTTTTGCACTTGAGATAGTGTTGAAAAACCACTTTTCGCACTTGTGTTAGTGTTGAAAAACCACTTTTCGCACTTGTGTTGGTGCAGGAAACCACTTTTGCATGTGTATTAGTGTGGAAAAACCACTTTTCGCACTTGTGTTAGTGTTGAAAAACCACTTTTCGCACTTGTGTTAGTGTTGAAAAACCACTTTTCGCACTTGTGTTGGTGCAGGAAACCACTTTTGCACTTGTATTGGTGTGGCAAAAACACTTTTTGCACTTGTGATAGTGTTGAAAAACCACTTTTCGCACTTGTGTTAGTGTTGAAAAACCACTTTTCGCACTTGTGTTAGTGTTGAAAAACCACTTTTCGCACTTGTGTTGGTGCAGGAAACCACTTTTGCACTTGTATTAGTGTGGAAAAAACACTTTTTGCACTTGTGATAGTGTTGAAAAACCACTTTTCGCACTCGTGTTAGTGTTGAAAAACCACTTTTCGCACTTGTGTTAGTGTTGAAAAACCACTTTTCGCACTTGTGTTGGTGCAGGAAACCACTTTTGCACTTGTATTAGTGTGGAAAAAACACTTGTTGCACTTGTGTTAGTGTTGAAAAACCACTTTTCGCACATGTGTTAGTGTTGAAAAACCACTTTTCGCACTTGTGTTAGTGTTGAAAAACCACTTTTCGCACTTGGGTTGGTGCAGGAAACCACTTTTGCACTTGTATTAGTGTGGAAAAAACACTTTTTGCACTTGTGATAGTGTTGAAAAACCACTTTTCGCACTTGTGTTAGTGTTGAAAAACCACTTTTCACACTTGTGATGGTGCAGGAAACCACTTTTGCACTTGTATTAGTGTGGAAAAAACACTTTTCGCACTTGTGTTAGTGTTGAAAAACCACTTTTCGCACTTGTGTTAGTGTTGAAAACCACATTTCGCACTTGTGTTGGTGCAGGAAACCACTTTTGCACTTGTATTAGTGTGGAAAAAACACTTTTTGCACTTGTGTTAGTGTTGAAAAACCACTTTTCGCACTTGTGTTGGTGCAGGAAACCACTTTTGCACTTGTATTAGTGTGGAAAAACCACTTTTCGCACATGTGTTAGTGTTGAAAAACCACTTTTCGCACTTGTGTTAGTGTTGAAAAACCACTTTTTGCACTTGTGTTGGTGCAGGAAACCACTTTTGCACTTGTATTAGTGTCGAAAAAACACTTTTTGCACTTGAGATAGTGTTGAAAAACCACTTTTCGCACTTGTGTTAGTGTTGAAAAACAACTTTTCGCACTTGTGTTAGTTTTGAAAAACCACTTTTCGCACTTGTGTTGGTGCAGGAAACCACTTTTGCACGTGTATTAGTGTGGAAAAACCACTTTTCGCACTTGTGTTAGTGTTGAAAAACCACTTTTCGCACTTGTGTTAGTGTTGAAAAACCACTTTTCGCATGTGTGTTGGTGCAGGAAACCACTTTTGCACTTGTATTAGTGTGGCAAAAACACTTTTTGCACTTGTGATAGTGTTGAAAAACCACTTTTCGCACTTGTGTTAGTGTTGAAAAACCGCTTTTCGCACTTGTGTTAGTGTTGAAAAACCACTTTTCGCACTTGTGTTGGTGCAGGAAACCACTTTTGCACTTGTATTAGTGTGGAAAAAACACTTTTTGCACTTGTGATAGTGTTGAAAAACCACTTTTTGCACTTGTGTTAGTGTTGAAAAACCACTTTTCGCACTCGTGTTGGTGCAGGAAACCACTTTTGCACTTGTATTAGTGTGGAAAAAACACTTTTTGCACTTGTTATAGTGTTGAAAAGCACTTTTCGCACTTGTGTTAGTGTTGAAAAACCACTTTTCGCACTTGTGTTGGTGCAGGAAACCACTTTTGCACTTGTATTAGTGTGGAAAAAACACTTTTTACACTTGTGATAGTGTTGAAAATCCACCTTTCGCACTTGTGTTAGTGTTGAAAAACCACTTTTCGCACTTGTGTTGGTGCAGGAAACCACTTTTGCACTTGTATTAGAGTGGAAAAAACACTTTTTGAACTTGTGATAGTGTTGAAAAACCACTTTTCGCACTTGTGTTAGTGTTGAAAAACCACTTTTCGCACTTGTGTTAGTGTTGAAAAACCACTTTTCGCACTTGTGTTGGTGCAGGAAACCACTTTTACACTTGTATTAGTGTGGAAAAAACACTTTTTGCACTTGTGATAGTGTTGAAAAACCACTTTTCGCACTTCTGTTAGTGTTGAAAAACCACTTTTCGCACTTGTGATGGTGCAGGAAACCACTTTTGCACTTGTATTAGTGTGGAAAAAACACTTTTCGCACTTGTGTTAGTGTTGAAAAACCACTTTTCGCACTTGTGTTAGTGTTGAAAACCACATTTCGCACTTGTGTTGGTGCAGGGAACCAGTTTTGCACTTGTATTAGTGTGGAAAAAACACTTTTTGCACTTGTGTTAGTGTTGAAAAACCACTTTTCGCACTTGTGTTAGTGTTGAAAAACCACTTTTCGCACTTGTGTTGGTGCAGGAAAACACTTTTGCACTTGTATTAGTGTGGCAAAAACACTTTTTGCACTTGTGGTAGTGTTGAAAAACCACTTTTCGCACTTGTGTTAGTGTTGAAAACCACATTTCGCACTTGTGTTGGTGCAGGGAACCAGTTTTGCACTTGTATTAGTGTGGAAAAAACACTTTTTGCACTTGTGTTAGTGTTGAAAAACCACTTTTCGCACTTGTGTTAGTGTTGAAAAACCACTTTTCGCACTTGTGTTGGTGCAGGAAAACACTTTTGCACTTGTATTAGTGTGGCAAAAACACTTTTTGCACTTGTGGTAGTGTTGAAAAACCACTTTTCGCACTTGTGTTAGTGTTGAAAAACCACTTTTCGCACTTGTGTTAGTGTTGAAAAACCACTTTTCGCACTTGTGTTGGTGCAGGAAACCACTTTTGCACTTGTATTAGTGTGGAAAAAACACTTTTTGCACTTGTGATAGTGTTGAAAAACCACTTTTCGCACTTGTGTTAGTGTTGAATAACCACTTTTCACACTTGTGTTAGTGTTGAAAAACCACTTTTCGCACTTGTGTTGGTGCAGGAAACCACTTTTGCACTTGTATTAGTGTGGAAAAAACACTTTTCGCACTTGTGTTAGTGTTGAAAAACCACTTTTCGCACTTGTGTTAGTGTTGAAAAACCACTTTTCGCACTTGTGTTAGTGTTGAAAAACCACTTTTCACACTTGTGTTGGTGCAGGAAACCACTTTTGCACTTGTATTAGTGTGGAAAAAACACTTTTTGCACTTGTGATAGTGTTGAAAAACCACTTTTCACACTTGTGTTAGTGTTGAAAAACCACTTTTCGCACTTGTGTTGGTGCAGGAAACCACTTTTGCACTTGTATTAGTGTGGAAAAAACACTTTTTGCACTTGTGATAGTGTTGAAAAACCACTTTTCACACTTGTGTTAGTGTTGAAAAACCACTTTTCGCACTTGTGTTGGTGCAGAAAACCACTTTTGCACTTGTATTAGTGTGGAAAAACCACTTTTCGCACTTGTGTTAGTTTTGAAAAACCACTTTTCGCACTTGTGTTAGTGTTGAAAAACCACTTTTCGCACTTGTGTTGGTGCAGGAAACCACTTTTGCACTTGTATTAGTGTGGAAAAAACACTTTTTGCACTTGTGATAGTGTTGAAAAACCTCTTTTCGCACTTGTGTTAGTGTTGAAAAACCACTCTTCGCACTAGTGTTATTGTTGAAAAACCACTTTTCGCACTTGTGTGGGTGCAGGAAACCACTTTTGCACTTGTATTAGTGTGGAAAAAACACTTTTTGCACTTGTGATAGTGTTGAAAAACCACTTTTCGCACTTGTGTTAGTGTTGAAAAACCACTTTTCGCACTTGTGTTAGTGTTGAAAACCACTTTTGGCACTTGTGTTAGTGTTGAAAAACCACTTTTCGCACTTGTGTTGGTGCAGGAAACCACTTTTGCACTTGTATTAGTGTGGAAAAACCACTTTTCGCACTTGTGTTAGTGTTGAAAAACCACTTTTCGCACTTGTGATAGTGTTGAAAAACCACTTTTCGCACTTGTGTTAGTGTTGAATAACCACTTTTCACACTTGTGTTAGTGTTGAAAAACCACTTTTCGCACTTGTGTTGGTGCAGGAAACCACTTTTGCACTTGTATTAGTGTGGAAAAAACACTTTTCGCACTTGTGTTAGTGTTGAAAAACCACTTTTCGCACTTGTGTTAGTGTTGAAAAACCACTTTTCGCACTTGTGTTAGTGTTGAAAAACCACTTTTCACACTTGTGTTGGTGCAGGAAACCACTTTTGCACTTGTATTAGTGTGGAAAAAACACTTTTTGCACTTGTGATAGTGTTGAAAAACCACTTTTCACACTTGTGTTAGTGTTGAAAAACCACTTTTCGCACTTGTGTTGGTGCAGGAAACCACTTTTGCACTTGTATTAGTGTGGAAAAAACACTTTTCGCACTTGTGTTAGTGTTGAAAAACCACTTTTCGCACTTGTGTTAGTGTTGAAAACCACATTTCGCACTTGTGTTGGTGCAGGAAACCACTTTTGCACTTGTATTAGTGTGGAAAAAACACTTTTTGCACTTGTGTTAGTGTTGAAAAACCACTTTTCGCACTTGTGTTAGTGTTGAAAAACAACTTTTCGCACTTGTGTTAGTTTTGAAAAACCACTTTTCGCACTTGTGTTGGTGCAGGAAACCACTTTTGCACGTGTTTTAGTGTGGAAAAACCACTTTTTGCACTTGTGTTAGTGTTGAAAAACCACTTTTCGCACTTGTGTTAGTGTTGAAAAACCACTTTTCGCACGTGTGTTGGTGCAGGAAACCACTTTTGCACGTGTATTAGTGTGGAAAAACCACTTTTTGCACTTGTGTTGGTGTTGAAAAACCACTTTTCGCACTTGTGTTAGTGTTGAAAAACCACTTTTCGCACGTGTGTTGGTGCAGGAAACCACTTTTGCACTTGTATTAGTGTCGCAAAAACACTTTTTGCACTTGTGATAGTGTTGAAAAACCACTTTTCGCACTTGTGTTAGTGTTGAAAAACCACTTTTCGCACTTGTGTTAGTGTTGAAAAACCACTTTTCGCACTTGTGTTGGTGCAGGAAACCACTTTTGCACTTGTATTAGTGTGGAAAAAACACTTTTTGCACTTGTGATAGTGTTGAAAAACCACTTTTTGCACTTGTGTTAGTGTTGAAAAACCACTTTTCGCACTTGTGTTGGTGCAGGAAACCACTTTTGCACTTGTATTAGTGTGGAAAAAACACTTTTTGCACTTGTTATAGTGTTGAAAAGCACTTTTCGCACTTGTGTTAGTGTTGAAAAACCACTTTTCGCACTTGTGTTGGTGCAGGAAACCACTTTTGCACTTGTATTAGTGTGGAAAAAACACTTTTTACACTTGTGATAGTGTTGAAAAACCACTTTTCGCACTTGTGTTAGTGTTGAAAAACCACTTTTCGCACTTGTGTTGGTGCAGGAAACCACTTTTGCACTTGTATTAGAGTGGAAAAAACACTTTTTGAACTTGTGATAGTGTTGAAAAACCACTTTTCGCACTTGTGTTAGTGTTGAAAAACCACTTTTCGCACTTGTGTTGGTGCAGGAAACCACTTTTGCACTTGTATTAGTGTGGAAAAAACACTTTTTGCACTTGTTATAGTGTTGAAAAACCACTTTTCGCACTTGTGTTAGTGTTGAAAAACCACTTTTCGCACTTGTGTTGGTGCAAGAAACCACTTTTGCACTTGTATTAGTGTGGAAAAAACACTTTTTGCACTTGTGATAGTGTTGAAAAACCACTTTTCGCACTTGTGTTAGTGTTGAAAAACCACTTTTTGCACTTGTGTTAGTGTTGAAAAACCACTTTTCGCACTTGTGTTGGTGCAGGAAACCACTTTTGCACTTGTATTAGTGTGGAAAAAACACTTTTTGCACTTGTTATAGTGTTGAAAAACCACTTTTCGCACTTGTGTTAGTGTTGAAAAACCACTTTTCGCACTTGTGTTGGTGCAAGAAACCACTTTTGCACTTGTATTAGTGTGGAAAAAACACTTTTTGCACTTGTGATAGTGTTGAAAAACCACTTTTCGCACTTGTGTTAGTGTTGAAAAACCACTTTTCGCACTTGTGTTGGTGCAGGAAACCACTTTTGCACTTGTATTAGTGTGGAAAAAACACTTTTTGAACTTGTGATAGTGTTGAAAAACCACTTTTCGCACTTGTGTTAGTGTTGAAAAACCACTTTTCGCACTTGTGTTAGTGTTGAAAAACCACTTTTCGCACTAGTGATGGTGCAGGAAACCACTTTTGCACTTGTATTAGTGTTGAAAAACAACTTTTCGCACTTGTGTTAGTGTTGAAAACCACATTTTGCACTTGTGTTGGTGCAGGAAACCACTTTTGCACTTGTGATAGTGTTGAAAAACCACTTTTCGCACTTGTGTTAGTGTTGAAAAACCACTTTTCGCACTTGTGTTAGTGTTGAAAAACCACTTTTCGCACTAGTGATGGTGCAGGAAACCACTTTTGCACTTGTATTAGTGTTGAAAAACAACTTTTCGCACTTGTGTTAGTGTTGAAAACCACATTTTGCACTTGTGTTGGTGCAGGAAACCACTTTTGCACTTGTATTAGTGTGGAAAAAACACTTTTTGCACTTGTGATAGTGTTGAAAAACAACTTTTCGCACTTGTGTTAGTGTTGAAAAACCACTTTTCGCACTTGTGTTGGTGCAGGAAACCACTTTTGCACTTGTATTAGTGTGGAAAAACCACTTTTCGCACATGTGTTAGTGTTGAAAAACCAGTTTTCGCACTTGTGTTAGTGTTGAAAAACCACTTTTCGCACTTGTGTTAGTGTTGAAAAACCACTTTTTGCACTTGTGTTGGTGCAGGACACCACTCTTGCACTTGTATTAGTGTGGAAAAAACACTTTTTGCACTTGAGATAGTGTTGAAAAACCACTTTTCGCACTTGTGTTAGTGTTGAAAAACCACTTTTCGCACTTGTGTTGGTGCAGGAAACCACTTTTGCATGTGTATTAGTGTGGAAAAACCACTTTTCGCACTTGTGTTAGTGTTGAAAAACCACTTTTCGCACTTGTGTTAGTGTTGAAAAACCACTTTTCGCACTTGTGTTGGTGCAGGAAACCACTTTTGCACTTGTATTGGTGTGGCAAAAACACTTTTTGCACTTGTGATAGTGTTGAAAAACCACTTTTCGCACTTGTGTTAGTGTTGAAAAACCACTTTTCGCACTTGTGTTAGTGTTGAAAAACCACTTTTCGCACTTGTGTTGGTGCAGGAAACCACTTTTGCACTTGTATTAGTGTGGAAAAAACACTTTTCGCACTTGTGTTAGTGTTGAAAAACCACTTTTCGCACTTGTGTTAGTGTTGAAAAACCACTTTTCGCACTTGTGTTAGTGTTGAAAAACCACTTTTCACACTTGTGTTGGTGCAGGAAACCACTTTTGCACTTGTATTAGTGTGGAAAAAACACTTTTTGCACTTGTGATAGTGTTGAAAAACCACTTTTCACACTTGTGTTAGTGTTGAAAAACCACTTTTCGCACTTGTGTTGGTGCAGGAAACCACTTTTGCACTTGTATTAGTGTGGAAAAAACACTTTTTGCACTTGTGATAGTGTTGAAAAACCACTTTTCACACTTGTGTTAGTGTTGAAAAACCACTTTTCGCACTTGTGTTGGTGCAGAAAACCACTTTTGCACTTGTATTAGTGTGGAAAAACCACTTTTCGCACTTGTGTTAGTTTTGAAAAACCACTTTTCGCACTTGTGTTAGTGTTGAAAAACCACTTTTCGCACTTGTGTTGGTGCAGGAAACCACTTTTGCACTTGTATTAGTGTGGAAAAAACACTTTTTGCACTTGTGATAGTGTTGAAAAACCTCTTTTCGCACTTGTGTTAGTGTTGAAAAACCACTCTTCGCACTAGTGTTATTGTTGAAAAACCACTTTTCGCACTTGTGTGGGTGCAGGAAACCACTTTTGCACTTGTATTAGTGTGGAAAAAACACTTTTTGCACTTGTGATAGTGTTGAAAAACCACTTTTCGCACTTGTGTTAGTGTTGAAAAACCACTTTTCGCACTTGTGTTAGTGTTGAAAACCACTTTTGGCACTTGTGTTAGTGTTGAAAAACCACTTTTCGCACTTGTGTTGGTGCAGGAAACCACTTTTGCACTTGTATTAGTGTGGAAAAACCACTTTTCGCACTTGTGTTAGTGTTGAAAAACCACTTTTCGCACTTGTGATAGTGTTGAAAAACCACTTTTCGCACTTGTGTTAGTGTTGAATAACCACTTTTCACACTTGTGTTAGTGTTGAAAAACCACTTTTCGCACTTGTGTTGGTGCAGGAAACCACTTTTGCACTTGTATTAGTGTGGAAAAAACACTTTTCGCACTTGTGTTAGTGTTGAAAAACCACTTTTCGCACTTGTGTTAGTGTTGAAAAACCACTTTTCGCACTTGTGTTAGTGTTGAAAAACCACTTTTCACACTTGTGTTGGTGCAGGAAACCACTTTTGCACTTGTATTAGTGTGGAAAAAACACTTTTTGCACTTGTGATAGTGTTGAAAAACCACTTTTCACACTTGTGTTAGTGTTGAAAAACCACTTTTCGCACTTGTGTTGGTGCAGGAAACCACTTTTGCACTTGTATTAGTGTGGAAAAAACACTTTTCGCACTTGTGTTAGTGTTGAAAAACCACTTTTCGCACTTGTGTTAGTGTTGAAAACCACATTTCGCACTTGTGTTGGTGCAGGAAACCACTTTTGCACTTGTATTAGTGTGGAAAAAACACTTTTTGCACTTGTGTTAGTGTTGAAAAACCACTTTTCGCACTTGTGTTAGTGTTGAAAAACAACTTTTCGCACTTGTGTTAGTTTTGAAAAACCACTTTTCGCACTTGTGTTGGTGCAGGAAACCACTTTTGCACGTGTTTTAGTGTGGAAAAACCACTTTTTGCACTTGTGTTAGTGTTGAAAAACCACTTTTCGCACTTGTGTTAGTGTTGAAAAACCACTTTTCGCACGTGTGTTGGTGCAGGAAACCACTTTTGCACGTGTATTAGTGTGGAAAAACCACTTTTTGCACTTGTGTTGGTGTTGAAAAACCACTTTTCGCACTTGTGTTAGTGTTGAAAAACCACTTTTCGCACGTGTGTTGGTGCAGGAAACCACTTTTGCACTTGTATTAGTGTCGCAAAAACACTTTTTGCACTTGTGATAGTGTTGAAAAACCACTTTTCGCACTTGTGTTAGTGTTGAAAAACCACTTTTCGCACTTGTGTTAGTGTTGAAAAACCACTTTTCGCACTTGTGTTGGTGCAGGAAACCACTTTTGCACTTGTATTAGTGTGGAAAAAACACTTTTTGCACTTGTGATAGTGTTGAAAAACCACTTTTTGCACTTGTGTTAGTGTTGAAAAACCACTTTTCGCACTTGTGTTGGTGCAGGAAACCACTTTTGCACTTGTATTAGTGTGGAAAAAACACTTTTTGCACTTGTTATAGTGTTGAAAAGCACTTTTCGCACTTGTGTTAGTGTTGAAAAACCACTTTTCGCACTTGTGTTGGTGCAGGAAACCACTTTTGCACTTGTATTAGTGTGGAAAAAACACTTTTTACACTTGTGATAGTGTTGAAAAACCACTTTTCGCACTTGTGTTAGTGTTGAAAAACCACTTTTCGCACTTGTGTTGGTGCAGGAAACCACTTTTGCACTTGTATTAGAGTGGAAAAAACACTTTTTGAACTTGTGATAGTGTTGAAAAACCACTTTTCGCACTTGTGTTAGTGTTGAAAAACCACTTTTCGCACTTGTGTTGGTGCAGGAAACCACTTTTGCACTTGTATTAGTGTGGAAAAAACACTTTTTGCACTTGTTATAGTGTTGAAAAACCACTTTTCGCACTTGTGTTAGTGTTGAAAAACCACTTTTCGCACTTGTGTTGGTGCAAGAAACCACTTTTGCACTTGTATTAGTGTGGAAAAAACACTTTTTGCACTTGTGATAGTGTTGAAAAACCACTTTTCGCACTTGTGTTAGTGTTGAAAAACCACTTTTTGCACTTGTGTTAGTGTTGAAAAACCACTTTTCGCACTTGTGTTGGTGCAGGAAACCACTTTTGCACTTGTATTAGTGTGGAAAAAACACTTTTTGCACTTGTTATAGTGTTGAAAAACCACTTTTCGCACTTGTGTTAGTGTTGAAAAACCACTTTTCGCACTTGTGTTGGTGCAAGAAACCACTTTTGCACTTGTATTAGTGTGGAAAAAACACTTTTTGCACTTGTGATAGTGTTGAAAAACCACTTTTCGCACTTGTGTTAGTGTTGAAAAACCACTTTTCGCACTTGTGTTGGTGCAGGAAACCACTTTTGCACTTGTATTAGTGTGGAAAAAACACTTTTTGAACTTGTGATAGTGTTGAAAAACCACTTTTCGCACTTGTGTTAGTGTTGAAAAACCACTTTTCGCACTTGTGTTAGTGTTGAAAAACCACTTTTCGCACTAGTGATGGTGCAGGAAACCACTTTTGCACTTGTATTAGTGTTGAAAAACAACTTTTCGCACTTGTGTTAGTGTTGAAAACCACATTTTGCACTTGTGTTGGTGCAGGAAACCACTTTTGCACTTGTGATAGTGTTGAAAAACCACTTTTCGCACTTGTGTTAGTGTTGAAAAACCACTTTTCGCACTTGTGTTAGTGTTGAAAAACCACTTTTCGCACTAGTGATGGTGCAGGAAACCACTTTTGCACTTGTATTAGTGTTGAAAAACAACTTTTCGCACTTGTGTTAGTGTTGAAAACCACATTTTGCACTTGTGTTGGTGCAGGAAACCACTTTTGCACTTGTATTAGTGTGGAAAAAACACTTTTTGCACTTGTGATAGTGTTGAAAAACAACTTTTCGCACTTGTGTTAGTGTTGAAAAACCACTTTTCGCACTTGTGTTGGTGCAGGAAACCACTTTTGCACTTGTATTAGTGTGGAAAAACCACTTTTCGCACATGTGTTAGTGTTGAAAAACCAGTTTTCGCACTTGTGTTAGTGTTGAAAAACCACTTTTCGCACTTGTGTTAGTGTTGAAAAACCACTTTTTGCACTTGTGTTGGTGCAGGACACCACTCTTGCACTTGTATTAGTGTGGAAAAAACACTTTTTGCACTTGAGATAGTGTTGAAAAACCACTTTTCGCACTTGTGTTAGTGTTGAAAAACCACTTTTCGCACTTGTGTTGGTGCAGGAAACCACTTTTGCATGTGTATTAGTGTGATAAAACCACTTTTCGCACTTGTGTTAGTGTTGAAAAACCACTTTTCGCACTTGTGTTAGTGTTGAAAAACCACTTTTCGCACTTGTGTTGGTGCAGGAAACCACTTTTGCACTTGTATTGGTGTGGCAAAAACACTTTTTGCACTTGTGATAGTGTTGAAAAACCACTTTTCGCACTTGTGTTAGTGTTGAAAAACCACTTTTCGCACTTGTGTTAGTGTTGAAAAACCACTTTTCGCACTTGTGTTGGTGCAGGAAACCACTTTTGCACTTGTATTAGTGTGGAAAAAACACTTTTTGCACTTGTGATAGTGTTGAAAAACCACTTTTCGCACTCGTGTTAGTGTTGAAAAACCACTTTTCGCACTTGTGTTAGTGTTGAAAAACCACTTTTCGCACTTGTGTTGGTGCAGGAAACCACTTTTGCACTTGTATTAGTGTGGAAAAAACACTTGTTGCACTTGTGTTAGTGTTGAAAAACCACTTTTCGCACATGTGTTAGTGTTGAAAAACCACTTTTCGCACTTGTGTTAGTGTTGAAAAACCACTTTTCGCACTTGGGTTGGTGCAGGAAACCACTTTTGCACTTGTATTAGTGTGGAAAAAACACTTTTTGCACTTGTGATAGTGTTGAAAAACCACTTTTCACACTTGTGTTAGTGTTGAAAAACCACTTTTCACACTTGTGATGGTGCAGGAAACCACTTTTGCACTTGTATTAGTGTGGAAAAAACACTTTTCGCACTTGTGTTAGTGTTGAAAAACCACTTTTCGCACTTGTGTTAGTGTTGAAAACCACATTTCGCACTTGTGTTGGTGCAGGAAACCACTTTTGCACTTGTATTAGTGTGGAAAAAACACTTTTTGCACTTGTGTTAGTGTTGAAAAACCACTTTTCGCACTTGTGTTGGTGCAGGAAACCACTTTTGCACTTGTATTAGTGTGGAAAAACCACTTTTCGCACATGTGTTAGTGTTGAAAAACCACTTTTCGCACTTGTGTTAGTGTTGAAAAACCACTTTTCGCACTTGTGTTGGTGCAGGAAACCACTTTTGCACTTGTATTAGTGTCGAAAAAACACTTTTTGCACTTGAGATAGTGTTGAAAAACCACTTTTCGCACTTGTGTTAGTGTTGAAAAACAACTTTTCGCACTTGTGTTAGTTTTGAAAAACCACTTTTCGCACTTGTGTTGGTGCAGGAAACCACTTTTGCACGTGTATTAGTGTGGAAAAACCACTTTTCGCACTTGTGTTAGTGTTGAAAAACCACTTTTCGCACTTGTGTTAGTGTTGAAAAACCACTTTTCGCATGTGTGTTGGTGCAGGAAACCACTTTTGCACTTGTATTAGTGTGGCAAAAACACTTTTTGCACTTGTGATAGTGTTGAAAAACCACTTTTCGCACTTGTGTTAGTGTTGAAAAACCGCTTTTCGCACTTGTGTTAGTGTTGAAAAACCACTTTTCGCACTTGTGTTGGTGCAGGAAACCACTTTTGCACTTGTATTAGTGTGGAAAAAACACTTTTTGCACTTGTGATAGTGTTGAAAAACCACTTTTTGCACTTGTGTTAGTGTTGAAAAACCACTTTTCGCACTCGTGTTGGTGCAGGAAACCACTTTTGCACTTGTATTAGTGTGGAAAAAACACTTTTTGCACTTGTTATAGTGTTGAAAAGCACTTTTCGCACTTGTGTTAGTGTTGAAAAACCACTTTTCGCACTTGTGTTGGTGCAGGAAACCACTTTTGCACTTGTATTAGTGTGGAAAAAACACTTTTTACACTTGTGATAGTGTTGAAAATCCACCTTTCGCACTTGTGTTAGTGTTGAAAAACCACTTTTCGCACTTGTGTTGGTGCAGGAAACCACTTTTGCACTTGTATTAGAGTGGAAAAAACACTTTTTGAACTTGTGATAGTGTTGAAAAACCACTTTTCGCACTTGTGTTAGTGTTGAAAAACCACTTTTCGCACTTGTGTTAGTGTTGAAAAACCACTTTTCGCACTTGTGTTGGTGCAGGAAACCACTTTTACACTTGTATTAGTGTGGAAAAAACACTTTTTGCACTTGTGATAGTGTTGAAAAACCACTTTTCGCACTTCTGTTAGTGTTGAAAAACCACTTTTCGCACTTGTGATGGTGCAGGAAACCACTTTTGCACTTGTATTAGTGTGGAAAAAACACTTTTCGCACTTGTGTTAGTGTTGAAAAACCACTTTTCGCACTTGTGTTAGTGTTGAAAACCACATTTCGCACTTGTGTTGGTGCAGGGAACCAGTTTTGCACTTGTATTAGTGTGGAAAAAACACTTTTTGCACTTGTGTTAGTGTTGAAAAACCACTTTTCGCACTTGTGTTAGTGTTGAAAAACCACTTTTCGCACTTGTGTTGGTGCAGGAAAACACTTTTGCACTTGTATTAGTGTGGCAAAAACACTTTTTGCACTTGTGGTAGTGTTGAAAAACCACTTTTCGCACTTGTGTTGGTGCAGGGAACCAGTTTTGCACTTGTATTAGTGTGGAAAAAACACTTTTTGCACTTGTGTTAGTGTTGAAAAACCACTTTTCGCACTTGTGTTAGTGTTGAAAAACCACTTTTCGCACTTGTGTTGGTGCAGGAAAACACTTTTGCACTTGTATTAGTGTGGCAAAAACACTTTTTGCACTTGTGGTAGTGTTGAAAAACCACTTTTCGCACTTGTGTTAGTGTTGAAAAACCACTTTTCGCACTTGTGTTAGTGTTGAAAAACCACTTTTCGCACTTGTGTTGGTGCAGGAAACCACTTTTGCACTTGTATTAGTGTGGAAAAAACACTTTTTGCACTTGTGATAGTGTTGAAAAACCACTTTTCGCACTTGTGTTAGTGTTGAATAACCACTTTTCACACTTGTGTTAGTGTTGAAAAACCACTTTTCGCACTTGTGTTGGTGCAGGAAACCACTTTTGCACTTGTATTAGTGTGGAAAAAACACTTTTCGCACTTGTGTTAGTGTTGAAAAACCACTTTTCGCACTTGTGTTAGTGTTGAAAAACCACTTTTCGCACTTGTGTTAGTGTTGAAAAACCACTTTTCACACTTGTGTTGGTGCAGGAAACCACTTTTGCACTTGTATTAGTGTGGAAAAAACACTTTTTGCACTTGTGATAGTGTTGAAAAACCACTTTTCACACTTGTGTTAGTGTTGAAAAACCACTTTTCGCACTTGTGTTGGTGCAGGAAACCACTTTTGCACTTGTATTAGTGTGGAAAAAACACTTTTTGCACTTGTGATAGTGTTGAAAAACCACTTTTCACACTTGTGTTAGTGTTGAAAAACCACTTTTCGCACTTGTGTTGGTGCAGAAAACCACTTTTGCACTTGTATTAGTGTGGAAAAACCACTTTTCGCACTTGTGTTAGTTTTGAAAAACCACTTTTCGCACTTGTGTTAGTGTTGAAAAACCACTTTTCGCACTTGTGTTGGTGCAGGAAACCACTTTTGCACTTGTATTAGTGTGGAAAAAACACTTTTTGCACTTGTGATAGTGTTGAAAAACCTCTTTTCGCACTTGTGTTAGTGTTGAAAAACCACTCTTCGCACTAGTGTTATTGTTGAAAAACCACTTTTCGCACTTGTGTGGGTGCAGGAAACCACTTTTGCACTTGTATTAGTGTGGAAAAAACACTTTTTGCACTTGTGATAGTGTTGAAAAACCACTTTTCGCACTTGTGTTAGTGTTGAAAAACCACTTTTCGCACTTGTGTTAGTGTTGAAAACCACTTTTGGCACTTGTGTTAGTGTTGAAAAACCACTTTTCGCACTTGTGTTGGTGCAGGAAACCACTTTTGCACTTGTATTAGTGTGGAAAAACCACTTTTCGCACTTGTGTTAGTGTTGAAAAACCACTTTTCGCACTTGTGTTAGTGTTGAAAAACCACTTTTTGCTCTTGTGTTGGTGCAGGAAACCACTTTTACACTCGTATTAGTGTGGAAAAAACACTTTTTGCACTTGTGATAGTGTTGAAAAACCACTTATCGCACTTGTGTTAGTGTTGAAAAACCACTTTTCGCACTTGTGTTAGTGTTGAAAAACCACTTTTTGCACTTGTATTAGTGTGGAAAAAACACTTTTTGCACTTGTGATAGTGTTGAAAAACCACTTTTCGCACTTGTGTTAGTGTTGAAAAACCACTTTTCGCACTTGTGATGGTGCAGGAAACCACTTTTGCACTTGTATTAGTGTGGAAAAAACACTTTTCGCACTTGTGTTAGTGTTGAAAAACCACTTTTCGCACTTGTGTTAGTGTTGAAAACCACATTTCGCACTTGTGTTGGTGCAGGAAACCACTTTTGCACTTGTATTAGTGTGGAAAAAACACTTTTTGCACTTGTGTTAGTGTTGAAAAACCACTTTTCGCACTTGTGTTAGTGTTGAAAAACAACTTTTCGCACTTGTGTTGGTGCAGGAAACCACTTTTGCACTTGTATTAGTGTGGAAAAAACACTTTTCGCACTTGTGTTAGTGTTGAAAAACCACTTTTCGCACTTGTGTTAGTGTTGAAAAACCACTTTTCGCACTTGTGTTAGTGTTGAAAAACCACTTTTCACACTTGTGTTGGTGCAGGAAACCACTTTTGCACTTGTATTAGTGTGGAAAAAACACTTTTTGCACTTGTGATAGTGTTGAAAAACCACTTTTCACACTTGTGTTAGTGTTGAAAAACCACTTTTCGCACTTGTGTTGGTGCAGGAAACCACTTTTGCACTTGTATTAGTGTGGAAAAAACACTTTTTGCACTTGTGATAGTGTTGAAAAACCACTTTTCACACTTGTGTTAGTGTTGAAAAACCACTTTTCGCACTTGTGTTGGTGCAGAAAACCACTTTTGCACTTGTATTAGTGTGGAAAAACCACTTTTCGCACTTGTGTTAGTTTTGAAAAACCACTTTTCGCACTTGTGTTAGTGTTGAAAAACCACTTTTCGCACTTGTGTTGGTGCAGGAAACCACTTTTGCACTTGTATTAGTGTGGAAAAAACACTTTTTGCACTTGTGATAGTGTTGAAAAACCACTTTTCGCACTTGTGTTAGTGTTGAAAAACCACTCTTCGCACTAGTGTTATTGTTGAAAAACCACTTTTCGCACTTGTGTGGGTGCAGGAAACCACTTTTGCACTTGTATTAGTGTGGAAAAAACACTTTTTGCACTTGTGATAGTGTTGAAAAACCACTTTTCGCACTTGTGTTAGTGTTGAAAAACCACTTTTCGCACTTGTGTTAGTGTTGAAAACCACTTTTGGCACTTGTGTTAGTGTTGAAAAACCACTTTTCGCACTTGTGTTGGTGCAGGAAACCACTTTTGCACTTGTATTAGTGTGGAAAAACCACTTTTCGCACTTGTGTTAGTGTTGAAAAAGCACTTTTCGCACTTGTGTTAGTGTTGAAAAACCACTTTTTGCTCTTGTGTTGGTGCAGGAAACCACTTTTACACTCGTATTAGTGTGGAAAAAACACTTTTTGCACTTGTGATAGTGTTGAAAAACCACTTATCGCACTTGTGTTAGTGTTGAAAAACCACTTTTCGCACTTGTGTTAGTGTTGAAAAACCACTTTTTGCACTTGTATTAGTGTGGAAAAAACACTTTTTGCACTTGTGATAGTGTTGAAAAACCACTTTTCGCACTTGTGTTAGTGTTGAAAAACCACTTTTCGCACTTGTGATGGTGCAGGAAACCACTTTTGCACTTGTATTAGTGTGGAAAAAACACTTTTCGCACTTGTGTTAGTGTTGAAAAACCACTTTTCGCACTTGTGTTAGTGTTGAAAACCACATTTCGCACTTGTGTTGGTGCAGGAAACCACTTTTGCACTTGTATTAGTGTGGAAAAAACACTTTTTGCACTTGTGTTAGTGTTGAAAAACCACTTTTCGCACTTGTGTTAGTGTTGAAAAACAACTTTTCGCACTTGTGTTAGTTTTGAAAAACCACTTTTCGCACTTGTGTTGGTGCAGGAAACCACTTTTGCACGTGTTTTAGTGTGGAAAAACCACTTTTTGCACTTGTGTTAGTGTTGAAAAACCACTTTTCGCACTTGTGTTAGTGTTGAAAAACCACTTTTCGCACGTGTGTTGGTGCAGGAAACCACTTTTGCACGTGTATTAGTGTGGAAAAACCACTTTTTGCACTTGTGTTGGTGTTGAAAAACCACTTTTCGCACTTGTGTTAGTGTTGAAAAACCACTTTTCGCACGTGTGTTGGTGCAGGAAACCACTTTTGCACTTGTATTAGTGTCGCAAAAACACTTTTTGCACTTGTGATAGTGTTGAAAAACCACTTTTCGCACTTGTGTTAGTGTTGAAAAACCACTTTTCGCACTTGTGTTAGTGTTGAAAAACCACTTTTCGCACTTGTGTTGGTGCAGGAAACCACTTTTGCACTTGTATTAGTGTGGAAAAAACACTTTTTGCACTTGTGATAGTGTTGAAAAACCACTTTTTGCACTTGTGTTAGTGTTGAAAAACCACTTTTCGCACTTGTGTTGGTGCAGGAAACCACTTTTGCACTTGTATTAGTGTGGAAAAAACACTTTTTGCACTTGTTATAGTGTTGAAAAGCACTTTTCGCACTTGTGTTAGTGTTGAAAAACCACTTTTCGCACTTGTGTTGGTGCAGGAAACCACTTTTGCACTTGTATTAGTGTGGAAAAAACACTTTTTACACTTGTGATAGTGTTGAAAAACCACTTTTCGCACTTGTGTTAGTGTTGAAAAACCACTTTTCGCACTTGTGTTGGTGCAGGAAACCACTTTTGCACTTGTATTAGAGTGGAAAAAACACTTTTTGAACTTGTGATAGTGTTGAAAAACCACTTTTCGCACTTGTGTTAGTGTTGAAAAACCACTTTTCGCACTTGTGTTAGTGTTGAAAAACCACTTTTCGCACTTGTGTTGGTGCAGGAAACCACTTTTGCACTTGTATTAGTGTGGAAAAAACACTTTTTGCACTTGTGATAGTGTTGAAAAACCACTTTTCGCACTTGTGTTAGTGTTGAAAAACCACTTTTCGCACTTGTGATGGTGCAGGAAACCACTTTTGCACTTGTATTAGTGTGGAAAAAACACTTTTCGCACTTGTGTTAGTGTTGAAAAACCACTTTTCGCACTTGTGTTAGTGTTGAAAACCACATTTCGCACTTGTGTTGGTGCAGGAAACCACTTTTGCACTTGTATTAGTGTGGCAAAAACACTTTTTGCACTTGTGGTAGTGTTGAAAAACCACTTTTCGCACTTGTGTTAGTGTTGAAAAACCACTTTTCGCACTTGTGTTAGTGTTGAAAAACCACTTTTCGCACTTGTGTTGGTGCAGGAAACCAATTTTGCACTTGTATTAGTGTGGAAAAAACACTTTTTGCACTTGTGATAGTGTTGAAAAACCACTTTTCGCACTTGTGTTAGTGTTGAATAACCACTTTTCACACTTGTGTTAGTGTTGAAAAACCACTTTTCGCACTTGTGTTGGTGCAGGAAACCACTTTTGCACTTGTATTAGTGTGGAAAAAACACTTTTCGCACTTGTGTTAGTGTTGAAAAACCACTTTTCGCACTTGTGTTAGTGTTGAAAAACCACTTTTCGCACTTGTGTTAGTGTTGAAAAACCACTTTTCACACTTGTGTTGGTGCAGGAAACCACTTTTGCACTTGTATTAGTGTGGAAAAAACACTTTTTGCACTTGTGATAGTGTTGAAAAACCACTTTTCACACTTGTGTTAGTGTTGAAAAACCACTTTTCGCACTTGTGTTGGTGCAGGAAACCACTTTTGCACTTGTATTAGTGTGGAAAAAACACTTTTTGCCCTTGTGATAGTGTTGAAAAACCACTTTTCACACTTGTGTTAGTGTTGAAAAACCACTTTTCGCACTTGTGTTGGTGCAGGAAACCACTTTTGCACTTGTATTAGTGTGGAAAAACCACTTTTCGCACTTGTGTTAGTTTTGAAAAACCACTTTTCGCACTTGTGTTAGTGTTGAAAAACCACTTTTCGCACTTGTGTTGGTGCAGGAAACCACTTTTGCACTTGTATTAGTGTGGAAAAAACACTTTTTGCACTTGTGATAGTGTTGAAAAACCACTTTTCGCACTTGTGTTAGTGTTGAAAAACCACTCTTCGCACTTGTGTGGGTGCAGGAAACCACTTTTGCACTTGTATTAGTGTGGAAAAAACACTTTTTGCACTTGTGATAGTGTTGAAAAACCACTTTTCGCACTTGTGTTAGTGTTGAAAAACCACTTTTCGCACTTGTGTTAGTGTTGAAAAACCACTTTTCGCACTTGTGTTAGTGTTGAAAAACCACTTTTCGCTCTTGTGTTGGTGCAGGAAACCACTTTTACACTCGTATTAGTGTGGAAAAAACACTTTTTGCACTTGTGATAGTGTTGAAAAACCACTTTTCGCACTTGTGTTAGTGTTGAAAAACCACTTTTCGCACTTGTGTTAGTGTTGAAAAACCACTTTTTGCACTTGTATTAGTGTGGAAAAACCACTTTTTGCACTTGTATTAGTGTGGAAAAAACACTTTTTGCACTTGAGATAGTGTTGAAAAACCACTTTTCGCACTTGTGTTAGTGTTGAAAAACCACTTTTCGCACTTGTGTTGGTGCAGGAAACCACTTTTGCACTTGTATTAGTGTGGAAAAAACACTTTTTGCACTTGTTATAGTGTTGAAAAGCACTTTTCGCACTTGTGTTAGTGTTGAAAAACCACTTTTCGCACTTGTGTTGGTGCAGGAAACCACTTTTGCACTTGTATTAGTGTGGAAAAAACACTTTTTACACTTGTGATAGTGTTGAAAAACCACTTTTCGCACTTGTGTTAGTGTTGAAAAACCACTTTTCGCACTTGTGTTGGTGCAGGAAACCACTTTTGCACTTGTATTAGAGTGGAAAAAACACTTTTTGAACTTGTGATAGTGTTGAAAAACCACTTTTCGCACTTGTGTTAGTGTTGAAAAACCACTTTTCGCACTTGTGTTAGTGTTGAAAAACCACTTTTCGCACTTGTGTTGGTGCAGGAAACCACTTTTGCACTTGTATTAGTGTGGAAAAAACACTTTTTGCACTTGTGATAGTGTTGAAAAACCACTTTTCGCACTTGTGTTAGTGTTGAAAAACCACTTTTCGCACTTGTGATGGTGCAGGAAACCACTTTTGCACTTGTATTAGTGTGGAAAAAACACTTTTCGCACTTGTGTTAGTGTTGAAAAACCACTTTTCGCACTTGTGTTAGTGTTGAAAACCACATTTCGCACTTGTGTTGGTGCAGGAAACCACTTTTGCACTTGTATTAGTGTGGCAAAAACACTTTTTGCACTTGTGGTAGTGTTGAAAAACCACTTTTCGCACTTGTGTTAGTGTTGAAAAACCACTTTTCGCACTTGTGTTAGTGTTGAAAAACCACTTTTCGCACTTGTGTTGGTGCAGGAAACCAATTTTGCACTTGTATTAGTGTGGAAAAAACACTTTTTGCACTTGTGATAGTGTTGAAAAACCACTTTTCGCACTTGTGTTAGTGTTGAATAACCACTTTTCACACTTGTGTTAGTGTTGAAAAACCACTTTTCGCACTTGTGTTGGTGCAGGAAACCACTTTTGCACTTGTATTAGTGTGGAAAAAACACTTTTCGCACTTGTGTTAGTGTTGAAAAACCACTTTTCGCACTTGTGTTAGTGTTGAAAAACCACTTTTCGCACTTGTGTTAGTGTTGAAAAACCACTTTTCACACTTGTGTTGGTGCAGGAAACCACTTTTGCACTTGTATTAGTGTGGAAAAAACACTTTTTGCACTTGTGATAGTGTTGAAAAACCACTTTTCACACTTGTGTTAGTGTTGAAAAACCACTTTTCGCACTTGTGTTGGTGCAGGAAACCACTTTTGCACTTGTATTAGTGTGGAAAAAACACTTTTTGCCCTTGTGATAGTGTTGAAAAACCACTTTTCACACTTGTGTTAGTGTTGAAAAACCACTTTTCGCACTTGTGTTGGTGCAGGAAACCACTTTTGCACTTGTATTAGTGTGGAAAAACCACTTTTCGCACTTGTGTTAGTTTTGAAAAACCACTTTTCGCACTTGTGTTAGTGTTGAAAAACCACTTTTCGCACTTGTGTTGGTGCAGGAAACCACTTTTGCACTTGTATTAGTGTGGAAAAAACACTTTTTGCACTTGTGATAGTGTTGAAAAACCACTTTTCGCACTTGTGTTAGTGTTGAAAAACCACTCTTCGCACTTGTGTGGGTGCAGGAAACCACTTTTGCACTTGTATTAGTGTGGAAAAAACACTTTTTGCACTTGTGATAGTGTTGAAAAACCACTTTTCGCACTTGTGTTAGTGTTGAAAAACCACTTTTCGCACTTGTGTTAGTGTTGAAAAACCACTTTTCGCACTTGTGTTAGTGTTGAAAAACCACTTTTCGCTCTTGTGTTGGTGCAGGAAACCACTTTTACACTCGTATTAGTGTGGAAAAAACACTTTTTGCACTTGTGATAGTGTTGAAAAACCACTTTTCGCACTTGTGTTAGTGTTGAAAAACCACTTTTCGCACTTGTGTTAGTGTTGAAAAACCACTTTTTGCACTTGTATTAGTGTGGAAAAACCACTTTTTGCACTTGTATTAGTGTGGAAAAAACACTTTTTGCACTTGAGATAGTGTTGAAAAACCACTTTTCGCACTTGTGTTAGTGTTGAAAAACCACTTTTCGCACTTGTGTTGGTGCAGGAAACCACTTTTGCATGTGTATTAGTGTGGCAAAACCACTTTTCGCACTTGTGTTTGTGTTGAAAAACCACTTTTCGCACTTGTGTTAGTGTTGAAAAACCACTTTTCGCACTTGTGTTGGTGCAGGAAACCACTTTTGCACTTGTATTGGTGTGGAAAAAACACTTTTTGCACTTGTGATAGTGTTGAAAAACCACTTTTCGCACTCGTGTTAGTGTTGAAAAACCACTTTTCGCACTTGTGTTGGTGCAGGAAACCACTTTTGCACTTGTATTGGTGTGGAAAAAACACTTTTTGCACTTGTGATAGTGTTGAAAAACCACTTTTCGCACTCGTGTTAGTGTTGAAAACCACATTTCGCACTTGTGTTGGTGCAGGAAACCACTTTTGCACTTGTATTAGTGTGGAAAAAACACTTTTTGCACTTGTGTTAGTGTTGAAAAACCACTTTTCGCACTTGTGTTGGTGCAGGAAACCACTTTTGCACTTGTATTAGTGTGGAAAAACCACTTTTCGCACGTGTTAGTGTTGAAAAACCACTTTTCGCACTTGTGTTAGTGTTGAAAAACCACTTTTCGCACTTGTGTTGGTGCAGGAAACCACTTTTGCACTTGTATTAGTGTGGAAAAAACACTTTTTGCACTTGAGATAGTGTTGAAAAACCACTTTTCGCACTTGTGTTAGTGTTGAAAAACAACTTTTCGCACTTGTGTTAGTTTTGAAAAACCACTTTTCGCACTTGTGTTGGTGCAGGAAACCACTTTTGCACGTGTATTAGTGTGGAAAAACCACTTTTCGCACTTGTGTTAGTGTTGAAAAACCACTTTTCGCACTTGTGTTAGTGTTGAAAAACCACTTTTCGCACGTGTGTTGTTGCAGGAAACCACTTTTGCACTTGTATTAGTGTGGCAAAAACACTTTTTGCACTTGTGATAGTGTTGAAAAACCACTTTTCGCACTTGTGTTAGTGTTGAAAAACCACTTTTCGCACTTGTGTTAGTGTTGAAAAACCACTTTTCGCACTTATGTTGGTGCAGGAAACCACTTTTGCACGTGTATTAGTGTGGAAAAACCACTTTTCGCACTTGTGTTAGTGTTGAAAAACCACATTTCGCACTTGTGTTAGTGTTGAAAAACCACTTTTCGCACGTGTGTTGTTGCAGGAAACCACTTTTGCACTTGTATTAGTGTGGCAAAAACACTTTTTGCACTTGTGATAGTGTTGAAAAACCACTTTTCGCACTTGTGTTAGTGTTGAAAAACCACTTTTGCACTTGTATTAGTGTGGAAAAAACACTTTTTGCACTTGTGATAGTGTTGAAAAACCACTTTTCGCACTTGTGTTAGTGTTGAAAAACCACTTTTCGCACTTGTGTTGGTGCAGGATACCACTTTTGCACTTGTATTAGTGTGGAAAAAACACTTTTTGCACTTGTTATAGTGTTGAAAAACCACTTTTCGCACTTGTGTTAGTGTTGAAAAACCACTTTTCGCACTTGTGTTGGTGCAGGAAACCACTTTTGCACTTGTATTAGTGTGGAAAAAACACTTTTTACACTTGTGATAGTGTTGAAAAACCACCTTTCGCACTTGTGTTAGTGTTGAAAAACCACTTTTCGCACTTGTGTTGATGCAGGAAACCACTTTTGCACTTGTATTAGAGTGGAAAAAACACTTTTTGAACTTGTGATAGTGTTGAAAAACGACTTTTTGCACTTGTGTTAGTGTTGAAAAACCACTTTTCGCACTTGTGTTGGTGCAGGAAACCACTTTTGCACTTGTATTATTGTGGAAAAAACACTTTTCGCACTTGTGTTAGTGTTGAAAAACCACTTTTCGCACATGTGGTAGTGTTGAAAAACCACTTTTCGCACTTGTGTTGGTGCAGGAAACCACTTTTGCACTTGTATTAGTGTGGAAAAAACACTTTTCGCACTTGTGTTAGTGTTGAAAAACCACTTTTCGCACTTGTGTTGGTGCAGGAAACCACTTTTTGCACTTGTGTTAGTGTTGAAAAACAACTTTTCACACTTGTGTTAGTTTTGAAAAACCACTTTTCGCACTTGTGTTGGTGCAGGAAACCACTTTTGCACGTGTATTAGTGTGGAAAAACCACTTTTCGCACTTGTGTTAGTGTTGAAAAACCACTTTTCGCACGTGTGTTGGTGCAGGAAACCACTTTTGCACTTGTATTAGTGTGGCAAAAACACTTTTTGCACTTGTGATAGTGTTGAAAAACCACTTTTCGCACTTGTGTTAGTGTTGAAAAACCACTTTTCGCACTTGTGTTAGTGTTGAAAAACCACTTTTCGCACTTGTGTTGGTGCAGGAAACCACTTTTGCACTTGTATTAGTGTGGAAAAAACACTTTTTGCACTTGTGATAGTGTTGAAAAACCACTTTTTGCACTTGTGTTAGTGTTGAAAAACCACTTTTCGCACTTGTGTTGGTGCAGGAAACCACTTTTGCACTTGTATTAGTGTGGAAAAAACACTTTTTGCACTTGTTATAGTGTTGAAAAACCACTTTTCGCACTTGTGTTAGTGTTGAAAAACCACTTTTCGCACTTGTGTTGGTGCAAGAAACCACTTTTGCACTTGTATTAGTGTGGAAAAAACACTTTTTGCACTTGTGATAGTGTTGAAAAACCACTTTTCGCACTTGTGTTAGTGTTGAAAAACCACTTTTCGCACTTGTGTTGGTGCAGGAAACCACTTTTGCACTTGTATTAGTGTGGAAAAAACACTTTTTGAACTTGTGATAGTGTTGAAAAACCACTTTTCGCACTTGTGTTAGTGTTGAAAAACCACTTTTCGCACTTGTGTTAGTGTTGAAAAACCACTTTTCGCACTAGTGATGGTGCAGGAAACCACTTTTGCACTTGTATTAGTGTTGAAAAACAACTTTTCGCACTTGTGTTAGTGTTGAAAACCACATTTTGCACTTGTGTTGGTGCAGGAAACCACTTTTGCACTTGTGATAGTGTTGAAAAACCACTTTTCGCACTTGTGTTAGTGTTGAAAAACCACTTTTCGCACTTGTGTTAGTGTTGAAAAACCACTTTTCGCACTAGTGATGGTGCAGGAAACCACTTTTGCACTTGTATTAGTGTTGAAAAACAACTTTTCGCACTTGTGTTAGTGTTGAAAACCACATTTTGCACTTGTGTTGGTGCAGGAAACCACTTTTGCACTTGTATTATTGTGGAAAAAACACTTTTTGCACTTGTGATAGTGTTGAAAAACAACTTTTCGCACTTGTGTTAGTGTTGAAAAACCACTTTTCGCACTTGTGTTGGTGCAGGAAACCACTTTTGCACTTGTATTAGTGTGGAAAAACCACTTTTCGCACATGTGTTAGTGTTGAAAAACCAGTTTTCGCACTTGTGTTAGTGTTGAAAAACCACTTTTCGCACTTGTGTTAGTGTTGAAAAACCACTTTTTGCACTTGTGTTGGTGCAGGACACCACTTTTGCATGTGTATTAGTGTGGAAAAACCACTTTTCGCACTTGTGTTAGTGTTGAAAAACCACTTTTCGCACTTGTGTTAGTGTTGAAAAACCACTTTTCGCACTTGTGTTGGTGCAGGAAACCACTTTTGCACTTGTATTGGTGTGGCAAAAACACTTTTTGCACTTGTGATAGTGTTGAAAAACCACTTTTCGCACTTGTGTTAGTGTTGAAAAACCACTTTTCGCACTTGTGTTAGTGTTGAAAAACCACTTTTCGCACTTGTGTTGGTGCAGGAAACCACTTTTGCACTTGTATTAGTGTGGAAAAAACACTTTTTGCACTTGTGATAGTGTTGAAAAACCACTTTTCACACTCGTGTTAGTGTTGAAAAACCACTTTTCGCACTTGTGTTGGTGCAGGAAACCACTTTTGCACTTGTATTGGTGTGGCAAAAACACTTTTTGCACTTGTGATAGTGTTGAAAAACCACTTTTCGCACTTGTGTTAGTGTTGAAAAACCACTTTTCGCACTTGTGTTAGTGTTGAAAAACCACTTTTCGCACTTGTGTTGGTGCAGGAAACCACTTTTGCACTTGTATTAGTGTGGAAAAAACACTTTTTGCACTTGTGATAGTGTTGAAAAACCACTTTTCACACTCGTGTTAGTGTTGAAAAACCACTTTTCGCACTTGTGTTAGTGTTGAAAAACCACTTTTCGCACTTGTGTTGGTGCAGGAAACCACTTTTGCACTTGTATTAGTGTGGAAAAAACACTTGTTGCACTTGTGTTAGTGTTGAAAAACCACTTTTCGCACATGTGTTAGTGTTGAAAAACCACTTTTCGCACTTGTGTTAGTGTTGAAAAACCACTTTTCGCACTTGGGTTGGTGCAGGAAACCACTTTTGCACTTGTATTAGTGTGGAAAAAACACTTTTTGCACTTGTGATAGTGTTGAAAAACCACTTTTCGCACTTGTGTTAGTGTTGAAAAACCACTTTTCACACTTGTGATGGTGCAGGAAACCACTTTTGCACTTGTATTAGTGTGGAAAAAACACTTTTCGCACTTGTGTTCGTGTTGAAAAACCACTTTTCGCACTTGTGTTAGTGTTGAAAACCACATTTCGCACTTGTGTTGGTGCAGGAAACCACTTTTGCACTTGTATTAGTGTGGAAAAAACACTTTTTGCACTTGTGTTAGTGTTGAAAAACCACTTTTCGCACTTGTGTTGGTGCAGGAAACCACTTTTGCACTTGTATTAGTGTGGAAAAACCACTTTTCGCACATGTGTTAGTGTTGAAAAACCACTTTTCGCACTTGTGTTAGTGTTGAAAAACCACTTTTTGCACTTGTGTTGGTGCAGGAAACCACTTTTGCACTTGTATTAGTGTCGAAAAAACACTTTTTGCACTTGAGATAGTGTTGAAAAACCACTTTTCGCACTTGTGTTAGTGTTGAAAAACAACTTTTCGCACTTGTGTTAGTTTTGAAAAACCACTTTTCGCACTTGTGTTGGTGCAGGAAACCACTTTTGCAAGTGTATTAGTGTGGAAAAACCACTTTTCGCACTTGTGTTAGTGTTGAAAAACCACTTTTCGCACTTGTGTTAGTGTTGAAAAACCACTTTTCGCACGTGTGTTGGTGCAGGAAACCACTTTTGCACTTGTATTAGTGTGGCAAAAACACTTTTTGCACTTGTGATAGTGTTGAAAAACCACTTTTCGCACTTGTGTTAGTGTTGAAAAACCACTTTTCGCACTTGTGTTAGTGTTGAAAAACCACTTTTCGCACTTGTGTTGGTGCAGGAAACCACTTTTGCACTTGTATTAGTGTGGAAAAAACACTTTTTGCACTTGTGATAGTGTTGAAAAACCACTTTTTGCACTTGTGTTAGTGTTGAAAAACCACTTTTCGCACTTGTGTTGGTGCAGGAAACCACTTTTGCACTTGTATTAGTGTGGAAAAAACACTTTTTGCACTTGTTATAGTGTTGAAAAACCACTTTTCGCACTTGTGTTAGTGTTGAAAAACCACTTTTCGCACTTGTGTTGGTGCAAGAAACCACTTTTGCACTTGTATTAGTGTGGAAAAAACACTTTTTGCACTTGTGATAGTGTTGAAAAACCACTTTTCGCACTTGTGTTAGTGTTGAAAAACCACTTTTCGCACTTGTGTTGGTGCAGGAAACCACTTTTGCACTTGTATTAGTGTGGAAAAAACACTTTTTGAACTTGTGATAGTGTTGAAAAACCACTTTTCGCACTTGTGTTAGTGTTGAAAAACCACTTTTCGCACTTGTGTTAGTGTTGAAAAACCACTTTTCGCACTAGTGATGGTGCAGGAAACCACTTTTGCACTTGTATTAGTGTTGAAAAACAACTTTTCGCACTTGTGTTAGTGTTGAAAACCACATTTTGCACTTGTGTTGGTGCAGGAAACAACTTTTGCACTTGTGATAGTGTTGAAAAACCACTTTTCGCACTTGTGTTAGTGTTGAAAAACCACTTTTCGCACTTGTGTTAGTGTTGAAAAACCACTTTTCGCACTAGTGATGGTGCAGGAAACCACTTTTGCACTTGTATTAGTGTTGAAAAACAACTTTTCGCACTTGTGTTAGTGTTGAAAACCACATTTTGCACTTGTGTTGGTGCAGGAAACCACTTTTGCACTTGTATTAGTGTGGAAAAAACACTTTTTGCACTTGTGATAGTGTTGAAAAACAACTTTTCGCACTTGTGTTAGTGTTGAAAAACCACTTTTCGCACTTGTGTTGGTGCAGGAAACCACTTTTGCACTTGTATTAGTGTGGAAAAACCACTTTTCGCACATGTGTTAGTGTTGAAAAACCAGTTTTCGCACTTGTGTTAGTGTTGAAAAACCACTTTTCGCACTTGTGTTAGTGTTGAAAAACCACTTTTTGCACTTGTGTTGGTGCAGGACACCACTCTTGCACTTGTATTAGTGTGGAAAAAACACTTTTTGCACTTGAGATAGTGTTGAAAAACCACTTTTCGCACTTGTGTTAGTGTTGAAAAACCACTTTTCGCACTTGTGTTGGTGCAGGAAACCACTTTTGCATGTGTATTAGTGTGGAAAAACCACTTTTCGCACTTGTGTTAGTGTTGAAAAACCACTTTTCGCACTTGTGTTAGTGTTGAAAAACCACTTTTCGCACTTGTGTTGGTGCAGGAAACCACTTTTGCACTTGTATTGGTGTGGCAAAAACACTTTTTGCACTTGTGATAGTGTTGAAAAACCACTTTTCGCACTTGTGTTAGTGTTGAAAAACCACTTTTCGCACTTGTGTTAGTGTTGAAAAACCACTTTTCGCACTTGTGTTGGTGCAGGAAACCACTTTTGCACTTGTATTAGTGTGGAAAAAACACTTTTTGCACTTGTGATAGTGTTGAAAAACCACTTTTCGCACTCGTGTTAGTGTTGAAAAACCACTTTTCGCACTTGTGTTAGTGTTGAAAAACCACTTTTCGCACTTGTGTTGGTGCAGGAAACCACTTTTGCACTTGTATTAGTGTGGAAAAAACACTTGTTGCACTTGTGTTAGTGTTGAAAAACCACTTTTCGCACATGTGTTAGTGTTGAAAAACCACTTTTCGCACTTGTGTTAGTGTTGAAAAACCACTTTTCGCACTTGGGTTGGTGCAGGAAACCACTTTTGCACTTGTATTAGTGTGGAAAAAACACTTTTTGCACTTGTGATAGTGTTGAAAAACCACTTTTCGCACTTGTGTTAGTGTTGAAAAACCACTTTTCACACTTGTGATGGTGCAGGAAACCACTTTTGCACTTGTATTAGTGTGGAAAAAACACTTTTCGCACTTGTGTTAGTGTTGAAAAACCACTTTTCGCACTTGTGTTAGTGTTGAAAACCACATTTCGCACTTGTGTTGGTGCAGGAAACCACTTTTGCACTTGTATTAGTGTGGAAAAAACACTTTTTGCACTTGTGTTAGTGTTGAAAAACCACTTTTCGCACTTGTGTTGGTGCAGGAAACCACTTTTGCACTTGTATTAGTGTGGAAAAACCACTTTTCGCACATGTGTTAGTGTTGAAAAACCACTTTTCGCACTTGTGTTAGTGTTGAAAAACCACTTTTCGCACTTGTGTTGGTGCAGGAAACCACTTTTGCACTTGTATTAGTGTCGAAAAAACACTTTTTGCACTTGAGATAGTGTTGAAAAACCACTTTTCGCACTTGTGTTAGTGTTGAAAAACAACTTTTCGCACTTGTGTTAGTTTTGAAAAACCACTTTTCGCACTTGTGTTGGTGCAGGAAACCACTTTTGCACGTGTATTAGTGTGGAAAAACCACTTTTCGCACTTGTGTTAGTGTTGAAAAACCACTTTTCGCACTTGTGTTAGTGTTGAAAAACCACTTTTCGCACGTGTGTTGGTGCAGGAAACCACTTTTGCACTTGTATTAGTGTGGCAAAAACACTTTTTGCACTTGTGATAGTGTTGAAAAACCACTTTTCGCACTTGTGTTAGTGTTGAAAAACCACTTTTCGCACTTGTGTTAGTGTTGAAAAACCACTTTTCGCACTTGTGTTGGTGCAGGAAACCACTTTTGCACTTGTATTAGTGTGGAAAAACACTTTTTGCACTTGTGATAGTGTTGAAAAACCACTTTTTGCACTTGTGTTAGTGTTGAAAAACCACTTTTCGCACTCGTGTTGGTGCAGGAAACCACTTTTGCACTTGTATTAGTGTGGAAAAAACACTTTTTGCACTTGTTATAGTGTTGAAAAGCACTTTTCGCACTTGTGTTAGTGTTGAAAAACCACTTTTCGCACTTGTGTTGGTGCAGGAAACCACTTTTGCACTTGTATTAGTGTGGAAAAAACACTTTTTACACTTGTGATAGTGTTGAAAATCCACCTTTCGCACTTGTGTTAGTGTTGAAAAACCACTTTTCGCACTTGTGTTGGTGCAGGAAACCACTTTTGCACTTGTATTAGAGTGGAAAAAACACTTTTTGAACTTGTGATAGTGTTGAAAAACCACTTTTCGCACTTGTGTTAGTGTTGAAAAACCACTTTTCGCACTTGTGTTAGTGTTGAAAAACCACTTTTCGCACTTGTGTTGGTGCAGGAAACCACTTTTACACTTGTATTAGTGTGGAAAAAACACTTTTTGCACTTGTGATAGTGTTGAAAAACCACTTTTCGCACTTCTGTTAGTGTTGAAAAACCACTTTTCGCACTTGTGATGGTGCAGGAAACCACTTTTGCACTTGTATTAGTGTGGAAAAAACACTTTTCGCACTTGTGTTAGTGTTGAAAAACCACTTTTCGCACTTGTGTTAGTGTTGAAAACCACATTTCGCACTTGTGTTGGTGCAGGGAACCAGTTTTGCACTTGTATTAGTGTGGAAAAAACACTTTTTGCACTTGTGTTAGTGTTGAAAAACCACTTTTCGCACTTGTGTTAGTGTTGAAAAACCACTTTTCGCACTTGTGTTGGTGCAGGAAAACACTTTTGCACTTGTATTAGTGTGGCAAAAACACTTTTTGCACTTGTGGTAGTGTTGAAAAACCACTTTTCGCACTTGTGTTAGTGTTGAAAACCAAATTTCGCACTTGTGTTGGTGCAGGGAACCAGTTTTGCACTTGTATTAGTGTGGAAAAAACACTTTTTGCACTTGTGTTAGTGTTGAAAAACCACTTTTCGCACTTGTGTTAGTGTTGAAAAACCACTTTTCGCACTTGTGTTGGTGCAGGAAAACACTTTTGCACTTGTATTAGTGTGGCAAAAACACTTTTTGCACTTGTGGTAGTGTTGAAAAACCACTTTTCGCACTTGTGTTAGTGTTGAAAAACCACTTTTCGCACTTGTGTTAGTGTTGAAAAACCACTTTTCGCACTTGTGTTGGTGCAGGAAACCACTTTTGCACTTGTATTAGTGTGGAAAAAACACTTTTTGCACTTGTGATAGTGTTGAAAAACCACTTTTCGCACTTGTGTTAGTGTTGAATAACCACTTTTCACACTTGTGTTAGTGTTGAAAAACCACTTTTCGCACTTGTGTTGGTGCAGGAAACCACTTTTGCACTTGTATTAGTGTGGAAAAAACACTTTTCGCACTTGTGTTAGTGTTGAAAAACCACTTTTCGCACTTGTGTTAGTGTTGAAAAACCACTTTTCGCACTTGTGTTAGTGTTGAAAAACCACTTTTCACACTTGTGTTGGTGCAGGAAACCACTTTTGCACTTGTATTAGTGTGGAAAAAACACTTTTTGCACTTGTGATAGTGTTGAAAAACCACTTTTCACACTTGTGTTAGTGTTGAAAAACCACTTTTCGCACTTGTGTTGGTGCAGGAAACCACTTTTGCACTTGTATTAGTTTGGAAAAAACACTTTTTGCACTTGTGATAGTGTTGAAAAACCACTTTTCACACTTGTGTTAGTGTTGAAAAACCACTTTTCGCACTTGTGTTGGTGCAGAAAACCACTTTTGCACTTGTATTAGTGTGGAAAAACCACTTTTCGCACTTGTGTTAGTTTTGAAAAACCACTTTTCGCACTTGTGTTAGTGTTGAAAAACCACTTTTCGCACTTGTGTTGGTGCAGGAAACCACTTTTGCACTTGTATTAGTGTGGAAAAAACACTTTTTGCACTTGTGATAGTGTTGAAAAACCACTTTTCGCACTTGTGTTAGTGTTGAAAAACCACTCTTCGCACTAGTGTTATTGTTGAAAAACCACTTTTCGCACTTGTGTGGGTGCAGGAAACCACTTTTGCACTTGTATTAGTGTGGAAAAAACACTTTTTGCACTTGTGATAGTGTTGAAAAACCACTTTTCGCACTTGTGTTAGTGTTGAAAAACCACTTTTCGCACTTGTGTTAGTGTTGAAAACCACTTTTGGCACTTGTGTTAGTGTTGAAAAACCACTTTTCGCACTTGTGTTGGTGCAGGAAACCACTTTTGCACTTGTATTAGTGTGGAAAAACCACTTTTCGCACTTGTGTTAGTGTTGAAAAACCACTTTTCGCACTTGTGTTAGTGTTGAAAAACCACTTTTTGCTCTTGTGTTGGTGCAGGAAACCACTTTTACACTCGTATTAGTGTGGAAAAAACACTTTTTGCACTTGTGATAGTGTTGAAAAACCACTTATCGCACTTGTGTTAGTGTTGAAAAACCACTTTTCGCACTTGTGTTAGTGTTGAAAAACCACTTTTTGCACTTGTATTAGTGTGGAAAAACCACTTTTTGCACTTGTATTAGTGTGGAAAAAACACTTTTTGCACTTGAGATAGTGTTGAAAAACCACTTTTCGCGCTTGTGTTGGTGCAGGAAACCACTTTTACACTTGTATTAGTGTGGAAAAACACTTTTTGCACTTGTGATAGTGTTGAAAAACCACTTTTCGCACTTGTGTTAGTGTTGAAAATCCACTTTTTGCACTTGTGTTGGTGCAGGAAACCACTCTTGCACTTGTATTAGTGTGGAAAAAACACTTTTTGCACTTGTGTTAGTGTTGAAAAACCACTTTTCGCACTTGGGTTGGTGCAGGAAACCACTTTTGCACTTGTATTAGTGTGGAAAAAACACTTTTTGCACTTGTGATAGTGTTGAAAAACCACTTTTCGCACTTGTGTTAGTGTTGAAAAACCACTTTTCGCACTTGTGATGGTGCAGGAAACCACTTTTGCACTTGTATTAGTGTGGAAAAAACACTTTTCGCACTTGTGTTAGTGTTGAAAAACCACTTTTCGCACTTGTGTTAGTGTTGAAAACCACATTTCGCACTTGTGTTGGTGCAGGAAACCACTTTTGCACTTGTATTAGTGTGGAAAAAACACTTTTTGCACTTGTGTTAGTGTTGAAAAACCACTTTTCGCACTTGTGTTAGTGTTGAAAAACAACTTTTCGCACTTGTGTTAGTTTTGAAAAACCACTTTTCGCACTTGTGTTGGTGCAGGAAACCACTTTTGCACGTGTATTAGTGTGGAAAAACCACTTTTTGCACTTGTGTTAGTGTTGAAAAACCACTTTTCGCACTTGTGTTAGTGTTGAAAAACCACTTTTCGCACGTGTGTTGGTGCAGGAAACCACTTTTGCACGTGTATTAGTGTGGAAAAACCACTTTTTGCACTTGTGTTAGTGTTGAAAAACCACTTTTCGCACTTGTGTTAGTGTTGAAAAACCACTTTTCGCACGTGTGTTGGTGCAGGAAACCACTTTTGCACTTGTATTAGTGTCGCAAAAACACTTTTTGCACTTGTGATAGTGTTGAAAAACCACTTTTCGCACTTGTGTTAGTGTTGAAAAACCACTTTTCGCACTTGTGTTAGTGTTGAAAAACCACTTTTCGCACTTGTGTTGGTGCAGGAAACCACTTTTGCACTTGTATTAGTGTGGAAAAAACACTTTTTGCACTTGTGATAGTGTTGAAAAACCACTTTTTGCACTTGTGTTAGTGTTGAAAAACCACTTTTCGCACTTGTGTTGGTGCAGGAAACCACTTTTGCACTTGTATTAGTGTGGAAAAAACACTTTTTGCACTTGTTATAGTGTTGAAAAGCACTTTTCGCACTTGTGTTAGTGTTGAAAAACCACTTTTCGCACTTGTGTTGGTGCAGGAAACCACTTTTGCACTTGTATTAGTGTGGAAAAAACACTTTTTACACTTGTGATAGTGTTGAAAAACCACTTTTCGCACTTGTGTTAGTGTTGAAAAACCACTTTTCGCACTTGTGTTGGTGCAGGAAACCACTTTTGCACTTGTATTAGAGTGGAAAAAACACTTTTTGAACTTGTGATAGTGTTGAAAAACCACTTTTCGCACTTGTGTTAGTGTTGAAAAACCACTTTTCGCACTTGTGTTAGTGTTGAAAAACCACTTTTCGCACTTGTGTTGGTGCAGGAAACCACTTTTGCACTTGTATTAGTGTGGAAAAAACACTTTTTGCACTTGTGATAGTGTTGAAAAACCACTTTTCGCACTTGTGTTAGTGTTGAAAAACCACTTTTCGCACTTGTGATGGTGCAGGAAACCACTTTTGCACTTGTATTAGTGTGGAAAAAACACTTTTCGCACTTGTGTTAGTGTTGAAAAACCACTTTTCGCACTTGTGTTAGTGTTGAAAACCACATTTCGCACTTGTGTTGGTGCAGGAAACCACTTTTGCACTTGTATTAGTGTGGCAAAAACACTTTTTGCACTTGTGGTAGTGTTGAAAAACCACTTTTCGCACTTGTGTTAGTGTTGAAAAACCACTTTTCGCACTTGTGTTAGTGTTGAAAAACCACTTTTCGCACTTGTGTTGGTGCAGGAAACCAATTTTGCACTTGTATTAGTGTGGAAAAAACACTTTTTGCACTTGTGATAGTGTTGAAAAACCACTTTTCGCACTTGTGTTAGTGTTGAATAACCACTTTTCACACTTGTGTTAGTGTTGAAAAACCACTTTTCGCACTTGTGTTGGTGCAGGAAACCACTTTTGCACTTGTATTAGTGTGGAAAAAACACTTTTCGCACTTGTGTTAGTGTTGAAAAACCACTTTTCGCACTTGTGTTAGTGTTGAAAAACCACTTTTCGCACTTGTGTTAGTGTTGAAAAACCACTTTTCACACTTGTGTTGGTGCAGGAAACCACTTTTGCACTTGTATTAGTGTGGAAAAAACACTTTTTGCACTTGTGATAGTGTTGAAAAACCACTTTTCACACTTGTGTTAGTGTTGAAAAACCACTTTTCGCACTTGTGTTGGTGCAGGAAACCACTTTTGCACTTGTATTAGTGTGGAAAAAACACTTTTTGCCCTTGTGATAATGTTGAAAAACCACTTTTCACACTTGTGTTAGTGTTGAAAAACCACTTTTCGCACTTGTGTTGGTGCAGGAAACCACTTTTGCACTTGTATTAGTGTGGAAAAACCACTTTTCGCACTTGTGTTAGTTTTGAAAAACCACTTTTCGCACTTGTGTTAGTGTTGAAAAACCACTTTTCGCACTTGTGTTGGTGCAGGAAACCACTTTTGCACTTGTATTAGTGTGGAAAAAACACTTTTTGCACTTGTGATAGTGTTGAAAAACCACTTTTCGCACTTGTGTTAGTGTTGAAAAACCACTCTTCGCACTTGTGTGGGTGCAGGAAACCACTTTTGCACTTGTATTAGTGTGGAAAAAACACTTTTTGCACTTGTGATAGTGTTGAAAAACCACTTTTCGCACTTGTGTTAGTGTTGAAAAACCACTTTTCGCACTTGTGTTAGTGTTGAAAAACCACTTTTCGCACTTGTGTTAGTGTTGAAAAACCACTTTTCGCTCTTGTGTTGGTGCAGGAAACAACTTTTACACTCGTATTAGTGTGGAAAAAACACTTTTTGCACTTGTGATAGTGTTGAAAAACCACTTTTCGCACTTGTGTTAGTGTTGAAAAACCACTTTTCGCACTTGTGTTAGTGTTGAAAAACCACTTTTTGCACTTGTATTAGTGTGGAAAAACCACTTTTTGCACTTGTATTAGTGTGGAAAAAACACTTTTTGCACTTGAGATAGTGTTGAAAAACCACTTTTCGCACTTGTGTTAGTGTTGAAAAACCACTTTTCGCACTTGTGTTGGTGCAGGAAACCACTTTTGCACTTGTATTAGTGTGGAAAAAACACTTTTTGCACTTGTATAGTGTTGAAAAGCACTTTTCGCACTTGTGTTAGTGTTGAAAAACCACTTTTCGCACTTGTGTTGGTGCAGGAAACCACTTTTGCACTTGTATTAGTGTGGAAAAAACACTTTTTACACTTGTGATAGTGTTGAAAAACCACTTTTCGCACTTGTGTTAGTGTTGAAAAACCACTTTTCGCACTTGTGTTGGTGCAGGAAACCACTTTTGCACTTGTATTAGAGTGGAAAAAACACTTTTTGAACTTGTGATACTGTTGAAAAACCACTTTTCGCACTTGTGTTAGTGTTGAAAAACCACTTTTCGCACTTGTGTTAGTGTTGAAAAACCACTTTTCGCACTTGTGTTGGTGCAGGAAACCACTTTTGCACTTGTATTAGTGTGGAAAAAACACTTTTTGCACTTGTGATAGTGTTGAAAAACCACTTTTCGCACTTGTGTTAGTGTTGAAAAACCACTTTTCGCACTTGTGATGGTGCAGGAAACCACTTTTGCACTTGTATTAGTGTGGAAAAAACACTTTTCGCACTTGTGTTAGTGTTGAAAAACCACTTTTCGCACTTGTGTTAGTGTTGAAAACCACATTTCGCACTTGTGTTGGTGCAGGAAACCACTTTTGCACTTGTATTAGTGTGGCAAAAACACTTTTTGCACTTGTGGTAGTGTTGAAAAACCACTTTTCGCACTTGTGTTAGTGTTGAAAAACCACTTTTCGCACTTGTGTTAGTGTTGAAAAACCACTTTTCGCACTTGTGTTGGTGCAGGAAACCAATTTTGCACTTGTATTAGTGTGGAAAAAACACTTTTTGCACTTGTGATAGTGTTGAAAAACCACTTTTCGCACTTGTGTTAGTGTTGAATAACCACTTTTCACACTTGTGTTAGTGTTGAAAAACCACTTTTCGCACTTGTGTTGGTGCAGGAAACCACTTTTGCACTTGTATTAGTGTGGAAAAAACACTTTTCGCACTTGTGTTAGTGTTGAAAAACCACTTTTCGCACTTGTGTTAGTGTTGAAAAACCACTTTTCGCACTTGTGTTAGTGTTGAAAAACCACTTTTCACACTTGTGTTGGTGCAGGAAACCACTTTTGCACTTGTATTAGTGTGGAAAAAACACTTTTTGCACTTGTGATAGTGTTGAAAAACCACTTTTCACACTTGTGTTAGTGTTGAAAAACCACTTTTCGCACTTGTGTTGGTGCAGGAAACCACTTTTGCACTTGTATTAGTGTGGAAAAAACACTTTTTGCCCTTGTGATAGTGTTGAAAAACCACTTTTCACACTTGTGTTAGTGTTGAAAAACCACTTTTCGCACTTGTGTTGGTGCAGGAAACCACTTTTGCACTTGTATTAGTGTGGAAAAACCACTTTTCGCACTTGTGTTAGTTTTGAAAAACCACTTTTCGCACTTGTGTTAGTGTTGAAAAACCACTTTTCGCACTTGTGTTGGTGCAGGAAACCACTTTTGCACTTGTATTAGTGTGGAAAAAACACTTTTTGCACTTGTGATAGTGTTGAAAAACCACTTTTCGCACTTGTGTTAGTGTTGAAAAACCACTCTTCGCACTTGTGTGGGTGCAGGAAACCACTTTTGCACTTGTATTAGTGTGGAAAAAACACTTTTTGCACTTGTGATAGTGTTGAAAAACCACTTTTCGCACTTGTGTTAGTGTTGAAAAACCACTTTTCGCACTTGTGTTAGTGTTGAAAAACCACTTTTCGCACTTGTGTTAGTGTTGAAAAACCACTTTTCGCTCTTGTGTTGGTGCAGGAAACCACTTTTACACTCGTATTAGTGTGGAAAAAACACTTTTTGCACTTGTGATAGTGTTGAAAAACCACTTTTCGCACTTGTGTTAGTGTTGAAAAACCACTTTTCGCACTTGTGTTAGTGTTGAAAAACCACTTTTTGCACTTGTATTAGTGTGGAAAAACCACTTTTTGCACTTGTATTAGTGTGGAAAAAACACTTTTTGCACTTGAGATAGTGTTGAAAAACCACTTTTCGCACTTGTGTTAGTGTTGAAAAACCACTTTTCGCACTTGTGTTGGTGCAGGAAACCACTTTTGCATGTGTATTAGTGTGGCAAAACCACTTTTCGCACTTGTGTTTGTGTTGAAAAACCACTTTTCGCACTTGTGTTAGTGTTGAAAAACCACTTTTCGCACTTGTGTTGGTGCAGGAAACCACTTTTGCACTTGTATTGGTGTGGAAAAAACACTTTTTGCACTTGTGATAGTGTTGAAAAACCACTTTTCGCACTCGTGTTAGTGTTGAAAAACCACTTTTCGCACTTGTGTTGGTGCAGGAAACCACTTTTGCACTTGTATTGGTGTGGAAAAAACACTTTTTGCACTTGTGATAGTGTTGAAAAACCACTTTTCGCACTCGTGTTAGTGTTGAAAAACCACTTTTCGCACTTGTGTTAGTGTTGAAAAACCACTTTTCGCACTTGTGTTGGTGCAGGAAACCACTTTTGCACTTCTATTAGTGTGGAAAAAACACTTTTCGCACTTGTGTTAGTGTTGAAAAACCACTTTTCGCACATGTGGTAGTGTTGAAAAACCATTTTTCGCACTTGTGTTGGTGCAGGAAACCACTTTTGCACTTGTATTAGTGTGGGAAAAACACTTTTCGCACTTGTGTTAGTGTTGAAAAACCACTTTTCGCACTTGTGTTAGTGTTGAAAAACCACTTTTCGCACTTGTGTTAGTGTTGAAAAACCACTTTTCACACTTGTGTTGGTGCAGGAAACCACTTTTGCACTTGTATTAGTGTGGAAAAAACACTTTTTACACTTGTGATAGTGTTGAAAAACCACTTTTCGCACTTGTGTTAGTGTTGAAAAACCACTTTTCGCACTTGTGTTGGTGCAGGAAACCACTTTTGCACTTGTATTAGAGTGGAAAAAACACTTTTTGAACTTGTGATAGTGTTGAAAAACCACTTTTCGCACTTGTGTTAGTGTTGAAAAACCACTTTTCGCACTTGTGTTAGTGTTGAAAAACCACTTTTCGCACTTGTGTTGGTGCAGGAAACCACTTTTGCACTTGTATTAGTGTGGAAAAAACACTTTTTGCACTTGTGATAGTGTTGAAAAACCACTTTTCGCACTTGTGTTAGTGTTGAAAAACCACTTTTCGCACTTGTGATGGTGCAGGAAACCACTTTTGCACTTGTATTAGTGTGGAAAAAACACTTTTCGCACTTGTGTTAGTGTTGAAAAACCACTTTTCGCACTTGTGTTAGTGTTGAAAACCACATTTCGCACTTGTGTTGGTGCAGGAAACCACTTTTGCACTTGTATTAGTGTGGCAAAAACACTTTTTGCACTTGTGGTAGTGTTGAAAAACCACTTTTCGCATTTGTGTTAGTGTTGAAAAACCACTTTTCGCACTTGTGTTAGTGTTGAAAAACCACTTTTCGCACTTGTGTTGGTGCAGGAAACCACTTTTGCACTTGTATTAGTGTGGAAAAAACACTTTTTGCACTTGTGATAGTGTTGAAAAACCACTTTTCGCACTTGTGTTAGTGTTGAATAACCACTTTTCACACTTGTGTTAGTGTTGAAAAACCACTTTTCGCACTTGTGTTGGTGCAGGAAACCACTTTTGCACTTGTATTAGTGTGGAAAAAACACTTTTCGCACTTGTGTTAGTGTTGAAAAACCACTTTTCGCACTTGTGTTAGTGTTGAAAAACCACTTTTCGCACTTGTGTTAGTGTTGAAAAACCACTTTTCACACTTGTGTTGGTGCAGGAAACCACTTTTGCACTTGTATTAGTGTGGAAAAAACACTTTTTGCACTTGTGATAGTGTTGAAAAACCACTTTTCACACTTGTGTTAGTGTTGAAAAACCACTTTTCGCACTTGTGTTGGTGCAGGAAACCACTTTTGCACTTGTATTAGTGTGGAAAAAACACTTTTTGCCCTTGTGATAGTGTTGAAAAACCACTTTTCACACTTGTGTTAGTGTTGAAAAACCACTTTTCGCACTTGTGTTGGTGCAGGAAACCACTTTTGCACTTGTATTAGTGTGGAAAAACCACTTTTCGCACTTGTGTTAGTTTTGAAAAACCACTTTTCGCACTTGTGTTAGTGTTGAAAAACCACTTTTCGCACTTGTGTTGGTGCAGGAAACCACTTTTGCACTTGTATTAGTGTGGAAAAAACACTTTTTGCACTTGTGATAGTGTTGAAAAACCACTTTTCGCACTTGTGTTAGTGTTGAAAAACCACTCTTCGCACTTGTGTGGGTGCAGGAAACCACTTTTGCACTTGTATTAGTGTGGAAAAAACACTTTTTGCACTTGTGATAGTGTTGAAAAACCACTTTTCGCACTTGTGTTAGTGTTGAAAAACCACTTTTCGCACTTGTGTTAGTGTTGAAAAACCACTTTTCGCACTTGTGTTAGTGTTGAAAAACCACTTTTCGCTCTTGTGTTGGTGCAGGAAACCACTTTTACACTCGTATTAGTGTGGAAAAAACACTTTTTGCACTTGTGATAGTGTTGAAAAACCACTTTTCGCACTTGCGTTAGTGTTGAAAAACCACTTTTCGCACTTGTGTTAGTGTTGAAAAACCACTTTTTGCACTTGTATTAGTGTGGAAAAACCACTTTTTGCACTTGTATTAGTGTGGAAAAAACACTTTTTGCACTTGAGATAGTGTTGAAAAACCACTTTTCGCACTTGTGTTGGTGTTGAAAAACCACTTTTCGCACTTGTGTTGGTGCAGGAAACCACTTTTGCATGTGTATTAGTGTGGCAAAACCACTTTTCGCACTTGTGTTTGTGTTAAAAAACCACTTTTCGCACTTGTGTTAGTGTTGAAAAACCACTTTTCGCACTTGTGTTGGTGCAGGAAACCACTTTTGCACTTGTATTGGTGTGGAAAAAACACTTTTTGCACTTGTGATAGTGTTGAAAAACCACTTTTCGCACTCGTGTTAGTGTTGAAAAACCACTTTTCGCACTTGTGTTGGTGCAGGAAACCACTTTTGCACTTGTATTGGTGTGGAAAAAACACTTTTTGCACTTGTGATAGTGTTGAAAAACCACTTTTCGCACTCGTGTTAGTGTTGAAAAACCACTTTTCGCACTTGTGTTAGTGTTGAAAAACCACTTTTCGCACTTGTGTTGGTGCAGGAAACCACTTTTGCACTTCTATTAGTGTGGAAAAAACACTTTTCGCACTTGTGTTAGTGTTGAAAAACCACTTTTCGCACTTGTGATAGTGTTGAAAAACCACTTTTCGCACTTGTGTTAGTGTTGAAAAACCACTTTTCGCACTTGTGATGGTGCAGGAAACCACTTTTGCACTTGTATTAGTGTGGAAAAAACACTTTTCGCACTTGTGTTAGTGTTGAAAAACCACTTTTCGCACTTGTGTTAGTGTTGAAAACCACATTTCGCACTTGTGTTGGTGCAGGAAACCACTTTTGCACTTGTATTAGTGTGGCAAAAACACTTTTTGCACTTGTGGTAGTGTTGAAAAACCACTTTTCGCACTTGTGTTAGTGTTGAAAAACCACTTTTCGCACTTGTGTTAGTGTTGAAAAACCACTTTTCGCACTTGTGTTGGTGCAGGAAACCAATTTTGCACTTGTATTAGTGTGGAAAAAACACTTTTTGCACTTGTGATAGTGTTGAAAAACCACTTTTCGCACTTGTGTTAGTGTTGAATAACCACTTTTCACACTTGTGTTAGTGTTGAAAAACCACTTTTCGCACTTGTGTTGGTGCAGGAAACCACTTTTGCACTTGTATTAGTGTGGAAAAAACACTTTTCGCACTTGTGTTAGTGTTGAAAAACCACTTTTCGCACTTGTGTTAGTGTTGAAAAACCACTTTTCGCACTTGTGTTAGTGTTGAAAAACCACTTTTCACACTTGTGTTGGTGCAGGAAACCACTTTTGCACTTGTATTAGTGTGGAAAAAACACTTTTTGCACTTGTGATAGTGTTGAAAAACCACTTTTCACACTTGTGTTAGTGTTGAAAAACCACTTTTCGCACTTGTGTTGGTGCAGGAAACCACTTTTGCACTTGTATTAGTGTGGAAAAAACACTTTTTGCCCTTGTGATAGTGTTTAAAAACCACTTTTCACACTTGTGTTAGTGTTGAAAAACCACTTTTCGCACTTGTGTTGGTGCAGGAAACCACTTTTGCACTTGTATTAGTGTGGAAAAACCACTTTTCGCACTTGTGTTAGTTTTGAAAAACCACTTTTCGCACTTGTGTTAGTGTTGAAAAACCACTTTTCGCACTTGTGTTGGTGCAGGAAACCACTTTTGCACTTGTATTAGTCTGGAAAAAACACTTTTTGCACTTGTGATAGTGTTGAAAAACCACTTTTCGCACTTGTGTTAGTGTTGAAAAACCACTCTTCGCACTTGTGTGGGTGCAGGAAACCACTTTTGCACTTGTATTAGTGTGGAAAAAACACTTTTTGCACTTGTGATAGTGTTGAAAAACCACTTTTCGCACTTGTGTTAGTGTTGAAAAACCACTTTTCGCACTTGTGTTATTGTTGAAAAACCACTTTTCGCACTTGTGTTAGTGTTGAAAAACCACTTTTCGCTCTTGTGTTGGTGCAGGAAACCACTTTTACACTCGTATTAGTGTGGAAAAAACACTTTTTGCACTTGTGATAGTGTTGAAAAACCACTTTTCGCACTTGTGTTAGTGTTGAAAAACCACTTTTCGCACTTGTGTTAGTGTTGAAAAACCACTTTTTGCACTTGTATTAGTGTGGAAAAACCACTTTTTGCACTTGTATTAGTGTGGAAAAAACACTTTTTGCACTTGAGATAGTGTTGAAAAACCACTTTTCGCACTTGTGTTGGTGCAGGAAACCACTTTTGCATGTGTATTAGTGTGGCAAAACCACTTTTCGCACTTGTGTTTGTGTTGAAAAACCACTTTTCGCACTTGTGTTAGTGTTGAAAAACCACTTTTCGCACTTGTGTTGGTGCAGGAAACCACTTTTGCACTTGTATTGGTGTGGAAAAAACACTTTTTGCACTTGTGATAGTGTTGAAAAACCACTTTTCGCACTCGTGTTAGTGTTGAAAAACCACTTTTCGCACTTGTGTTGGTGCAGGAAACCACTTTTGCACTTGTATTGGTGTGGAAAAAACACTTTTTGCACTTGTGATAGTGTTGAAAAACCACTTTTCGCACTCGTGTTAGTGTTGAAAAACCACTTTTCGCACTTGTGTTAGTGTTGAAAAACCACTTTTCGCACTTGTGTTGGTGCAGGAAACCACTTTTGCACTTCTATTAGTGTGGAAAAAACACTTTTCGCACTTGTGTTAGTGTTGAAAAACCACTTTTCGCACATGTGGTAGTGTTGAAAAACCATTTTTCGCACTTGTGTTGGTGCAGGAAACCACTTTTGCACTTGTATTAGTGTGGAAAAAACACTTTTCGCACTTGTGTTAGTGTTGAAAAACCACTTTTCGCACTTGTGTTAGTGTTGAAAAACCACTTTTCGCACTTGTGTTAGTGTTGAAAAACCACTTTTCACACTTGTGTTGGTGCAGGAAACCACTTTTGCACTTGTATTAGTGTGGAAAAAACACTTTTTACACTTGTGATAGTGTTGAAAAACCACTTTTCGCACTTGTGTTAGTGTTGAAAAACCACTTTTCGCACTTGTGTTGGTGCAGGAAACCACTTTTGCACTTGTATTAGAGTGGAAAAAACACTTTTTGAACTTGTGATAGTGTTGAAAAACCACTTTTCGCACTTGTGTTAGTGTTGAAAAACCACTTTTCGCACTTGTGTTAGTGTTGAAAAACCACTTTTCGCACTTGTGTTGGTGCAGGAAACCACTTTTGCACTTGTATTAGTGTGGAAAAAACACTTTTTGCACTTGTGATAGTGTTGAAAAACCACTTTTCGCACTTGTGTTAGTGTTGAAAAACCACTTTTCGCACTTGTGATGGTGCAGGAAACCACTTTTGCACTTGTATTAGTGTGGAAAAAACACTTTTCGCACTTGTGTTAGTGTTGAAAAACCACTTTTCGCACTTGTGTTAGTGTTGAAAACCACATTTCGCACTTGTGTTGGTGCAGGAAACCACTTTTGCACTTGTATTAGTGTGGAAAAAACACTTTTCGCACTTGTGTTAGTGTTGAAAAACCACTTTTCGCACTTGTGTTAGTGTTGAAAAACCACTTTTCGCACATGTGGTAGTGTTGAAAAACCATTTTTCGCACTTGTGTTGGTGCAGGAAACCACTTTTGCACTTGTATTAGTGTGGAAAAAACACTTTTCGCACTTGTGTTAGTGTTGAAAAACCACTTTTCGCACTTGTGTTAGTGTTGAAAAACCACTTTTCGCACTTGTGTTAGTGTTGAAAAACCACTTTTCACACTTGTGTTGGTGCAGGAAACCACTTTTGCACTTGTATTAGTGTGGAAAAAACACTTTTTACACTTGTGATAGTGTTGAAAAACCACTTTTCGCACTTGTGTTAGTGTTGAAAAACCACTTTTCGCACTTGTGTTGGTGCAGGAAACCACTTTTGCACTTGTATTAGAGTGGAAAAAACACTTTTTGAACTTGTGATAGTGTTGAAAAACCACTTTTCGCACTTGTGTTAGTGTTGAAAAACCACTTTTCGCACTTGTGTTAGTGTTGAAAAACCACTTTTCGCACTTGTGTTGGTGCAGGAAACCACTTTTGCACTTGTATTAGTGTGGAAAAAACACTTTTTGCACTTGTGATAGTGTTGAAAAACCACTTTTCGCACTTGTGTTAGTGTTGAAAAACCACTTTTCGCACTTGTGATGGTGCAGGAAACCACTTTTGCACTTGTATTAGTGTGGAAAAAACACTTTTCGCACTTGTGTTAGTGTTGAAAAACCACTTTTCGCACTTGTGTTAGTGTTGAAAACCACATTTCGCACTTGTGTTGGTGCAGGAAACCACTTTTGCACTTGTATTAGTGTGGCAAAAACACTTTTTGCACTTGTGGTAGTGTTGAAAAACCACTTTTCGCATTTGTGTTAGTGTTGAAAAACCACTTTTCGCACTTGTGTTAGTGTTGAAAAACCACTTTTCGCACTTGTGTTGGTGCAGGAAACCACTTTTGCACTTGTATTAGTGTGGAAAAAACACTTTTTGCACTTGTGATAGTGTTGAAAAACCACTTTTCGCACTTGTGTTAGTGTTGAATAACCACTTTTCACACTTGTGTTAGTGTTGAAAAACCACTTTTCGCACTTGTGTTGGTGCAGGAAACCACTTTTGCACTTGTATTAGTGTGGAAAAAACACTTTTCGCACTTGTGTTAGTGTTGAAAAACCACTTTTCGCACTTGTGTTAGTGTTGAAAAACCACTTTTCGCACTTGTGTTAGTGTTGAAAAACCACTTTTCACACTTGTGTTGGTGCAGGAAACCACTTTTGCACTTGTATTAGTGTGGAAAAAACACTTTTTGCACTTGTGATAGTGTTGAAAAACCACTTTTCACACTTGTGTTAGTGTTGAAAAACCACTTTTCGCACTTGTGTTGGTGCAGGAAACCACTTTTGCACTTGTATTAGTGTGGAAAAAACACTTTTTGCCCTTGTGATAGTGTTGAAAAACCACTTTTCACACTTGTGTTAGTGTTGAAAAACCACTTTTCGCACTTGTGTTGGTGCAGGAAACCACTTTTGCACTTGTATTAGTGTGGAAAAACCACTTTTCGCACTTGTGTTAGTTTTGAAAAACCACTTTTCGCACTTGTGTTAGTGTTGAAAAACCACTTTTCGCACTTGTGTTGGTGCAGGAAACCACTTTTGCACTTGTATTAGTGTGGAAAAAACACTTTTTGCACTTGTGATAGTGTTGAAAAACCACTTTTCGCACTTGTGTTAGTGTTGAAAAACCACTCTTCGCACTTGTGTGGGTGCAGGAAACCACTTTTGCACTTGTATTAGTGTGGAAAAAACACTTTTTGCACTTGTGATAGTGTTGAAAAACCACTTTTCGCACTTGTGTTAGTGTTGAAAAACCACTTTTCGCACTTGTGTTAGTGTTGAAAAACCACTTTTCGCACTTGTGTTAGTGTTGAAAAACCACTTTTCGCTCTTGTGTTGGTGCAGGAAACCACTTTTACACTCGTATTAGTGTGGAAAAAACACTTTTTGCACTTGTGATAGTGTTGAAAAACCACTTTTCGCACTTGCGTTAGTGTTGAAAAACCACTTTTCGCACTTGTGTTAGTGTTGAAAAACCACTTTTTGCACTTGTATTAGTGTGGAAAAACCACTTTTTGCACTTGTATTAGTGTGGAAAAAACACTTTTTGCACTTGAGATAGTGTTGAAAAACCACTTTTCGCACTTGTGTTGGTGTTGAAAAACCACTTTTCGCACTTGTGTTGGTGCAGGAAACCACTTTTGCATGTGTATTAGTGTGGCAAAACCACTTTTCGCACTTGTGTTTGTGTTAAAAAACCACTTTTCGCACTTGTGTTAGTGTTGAAAAACCACTTTTCGCACTTGTGTTGGTGCAGGAAACCACTTTTGCACTTGTATTGGTGTGGAAAAAAAACACTTTTTGCACTTGTGATAGTGTTGAAAAACCACTTTTCGCACTCGTGTTAGTGTTGAAAAACCACTTTTCGCACTTGTGTTGGTGCAGGAAACCACTTTTGCACTTGTATTGGTGTGGAAAAAACACTTTTTGCACTTGTGATAGTGTTGAAAAACCACTTTTCGCACTCGTGTTAGTGTTGAAAAACCACTTTTCGCACTTGTGTTAGTGTTGAAAAACCACTTTTCGCACTTGTGTTGGTGCAGGAAACCACTTTTGCACTTCTATTAGTGTGGAAAAAACACTTTTCGCACTTGTGTTAGTGTTGAAAAACCACTTTTCGCACTTGTGATAGTGTTGAAAAACCACTTTTCGCACTTGTGTTAGTGTTGAAAAACCACTTTTCGCACTTGTGATGGTGCAGGAAACCACTTTTGCACTTGTATTAGTGTGGAAAAAACACTTTTCGCACTTGTGTTAGTGTTGAAAAACCACTTTTTGCACTTGTGTTAGTGTTGAAAACCACATTTCGCACTTGTGTTGGTGCAGGAAACCACTTTTGCACTTGTATTAGTGTGGCAAAAACACTTTTTGCACTTGTGGTAGTGTTGAAAAACCACTTTTCGCACTTGTGTTAGTGTTGAAAAACCACTTTTCGCACTTGTGTTAGTGTTGAAAAACCACTTTTCGCACTTGTGTTGGTGCAGGAAACCAATTTTGCACTTGTATTAGTGTGGAAAAAACACTTTTTGCACTTGTGATAGTGTTGAAAAACCACTTTTCGCACTTGTGTTAGTGTTGAATAACCACTTTTCACACTTGTGTTAGTGTTGAAAAACCACTTTTCGCACTTGTGTTGGTGCAGGAAACCACTTTTGCACTTGTATTAGTGTGGAAAAAACACTTTTCGCACTTGTGTTAGTGTTGAAAAACCACTTTTCGCACTTGTGTTAGTGTTGAAAAACCACTTTTCGCACTTGTGTTAGTGTTGAAAAACCACTTTTCACACTTGTGTTGGTGCAGGAAACCACTTTTGCACTTGTATTAGTGTGGAAAAAACACTTTTTGCACTTGTGATAGTGTTGAAAAACCACTTTTCACACTTGTGTTAGTGTTGAAAAACCACTTTTCGCACTTGTGTTGGTGCAGGAAACCACTTTTGCACTTGTATTAGTGTGGAAAAAACACTTTTTGCCCTTGTGATAGTGTTTAAAAACCACTTTTCACACTTGTGTTAGTGTTGAAAAACCACTTTTCGCACTTGTGTTGGTGCAGGAAACCACTTTTGCACTTGTATTAGTGTGGAAAAACCACTTTTCGCACTTGTGTTAGTTTTGAAAAACCACTTTTCGCACTTGTGTTAGTGTTGAAAAACCACTTTTCGCACTTGTGTTGGTGCAGGAAACCACTTTTGCACTTGTATTAGTGTGGAAAAAACACTTTTTGCACTTGTGATAGTGTTGAAAAACCACTTTTCGCACTTGTGTTAGTGTTGAAAAACCACTCTTCGCACTTGTGTGGGTGCAGGAAACCACTTTTGCACTTGTATTAGTGTGGAAAAAACACTTTTTGCACTTGTGATAGTGTTGAAAAACCACTTTTCGCACTTGTGTTAGTGTTGAAAAACCACTTTTCGCACTTGTGTTATTGTTGAAAAACCACTTTTCGCACTTGTGTTAGTGTTGAAAAACCACTTTTCGCTCTTGTGTTGGTGCAGGAAACCACTTTTACACTCGTATTAGTGTGGAAAAAACACTTTTTGCACTTGTGATAGTGTTGAAAAACCACTTTTCGCACTTGTGTTAGTGTTGAAAAACCACTTTTCGCACTTGTGTTAGTGTTGAAAAACCACTTTTTGCACTTGTATTAGTGTGGAAAAACCACTTTTTGCACTTGTATTAGTGTGGAAAAAACACTTTTTGCACTTGAGATAGTGTTGAAAAACCACTTTTCGCACTTGTGTTAGTGTTGAAAAACCACTTTTCGCACTTGTGTTGGTGCAGGAAACCACTTTTGCATGTGTATTAGTGTGGCAAAACCACTTTTCGCACTTGTGTTTGTGTTGAAAAACCACTTTTCGCACTTGTGTTAGTGTTGAAAAACCACTTTTCGCACTTGTGTTGGTGCAGGAAACCACTTTTGCACTTGTATTGGTGTGGAAAAAACACTTTTTGCACTTGTGATAGTGTTGAAAAACCACTTTTCGCACTCGTGTTAGTGTTGAAAAACCACTTTTCGCACTTGTGTTGGTGCAGGAAACCACTTTTGCACTTGTATTGGTGTGGAAAAAACACTTTTTGCACTTGTGATAGTGTTGAAAAACCACTTTTCGCACTCGTGTTAGTGTTGAAAAACCACTTTTCGCACTTGTGTTAGTGTTGAAAAACCACTTTTCGCACTTGTGTTGGTGCAGGAAACCACTTTTGCACTTCTATTAGTGTGGAAAAAACACTTTTCGCACTTGTGTTAGTGTTGAAAAACCACTTTTCGCACATGTGGTAGTGTTGAAAAACCATTTTTCGCACTTGTGTTGGTGCAGGAAACCACTTTTGCACTTGTATTAGTGTGGAAAAAACACTTTTCGCACTTGTGTTAGTGTTGAAAAACCACTTTTCGCACTTGTGTTAGTGTTGAAAAACCACTTTTCGCACTTGTGTTAGTGTTGAAAAACCACTTTTCACACTTGTGTTGGTGCAGGAAACCACTTTTGCACTTGTATTAGTGTGGAGAAAACACTTTTTACACTTGTGATAGTGTTGAAAAACCACTTTTCGCACTTGTGTTAGTGTTGAAAAACCACTTTTCGCACTTGTGTTGGTGCAGGAAACCACTTTTGCACTTGTATTAGAGTGGAAAAAACACTTTTTGAACTTGTGATAGTGTTGAAAAACCACTTTTCGCACTTGTGTTAGTGTTGAAAAACCACTTTTCGCACTTGTGTTAGTGTTGAAAAACCACTTTTCGCACTTGTGTTGGTGCAGGAAACCACTTTTGCACTTGTATTAGTGTGGAAAAAACACTTTTTGCACTTGTGATAGTGTTGAAAAACCACTTTTCGCACTTGTGTTAGTGTTGAAAAACCACTTTTCGCACTTGTGATGGTGCAGGAAACCACTTTTGCACTTGTATTAGTGTGGAAAAAACACTTTTCGCACTTGTGTTAGTGTTGAAAAACCACTTTTCGCACTTGTGTTAGTGTTGAAAACCACATTTCGCACTTGTGTTGGTGCAGGAAACCACTTTTGCACTTGTATTAGTGTGGCAAAAACACTTTTTGCACTTGTGGTAGTGTTGAAAAACCACTTTTCGCACTTGTGTTAGTGTTGAAAAACCACTTTTCGCACTTGTGTTAGTGTTGAAAAACCACTTTTCGCACTTGTGTTGGTGCAGGAAACCACTTTTGCACTTGTATTAGTGTGGAAAAAACACTTTTTGCACTTGTGATAGTGTTGAAAAACCACTTTTCGCACTTGTGTTAGTGTTGAATAACCACTTTTCACACTTGTGTTAGTGTTGAAAAACCACTTTTCGCACTTGTATTAGTGTGGAAAAAACACTTTTTGCCCTTGTGATAGTGTTTAAAAACCACTTTTCACACTTGTGTTAGTGTTGAAAAACCACTTTTCGCACTTGTGTTGGTGCAGGAAACCACTTTTGCACTTGTATTAGTGTGGAAAAACCACTTTTCGCACTTGTGTTAGTTTTGAAAAACCACTTTTCGCACTTGTGTTAGTGTTGAAAAACCACTTTTCGCACTTGTGTTGGTGCAGGAAACCACTTTTGCACTTGTATTAGTGTGGAAAAAACACTTTTTGCACTTGTGATAGTGTTGAAAAACCACTTTTCGCACTTGTGTTAGTGTTGAAAAACCACTCTTCGCACTTGTGTGGGTGCAGGAAACCACTTTTGCACTTGTATTAGTGTGGAAAAAACACTTTTTGCACTTGTGATAGTGTTGAAAAACCACTTTTCGCACTTGTGTTAGTGTTGAAAAACCACTTTTCGCACTTGTGTTATTGTTGAAAAACCACTTTTCGCACTTGTGTTAGTGTTGAAAAACCACTTTTCGCTCTTGTGTTGGTGCAGGAAACCACTTTTACACTCGTATTAGTGTGGAAAAAACACTTTTTGCACTTGTGATAGTGTTGAAAAACCACTTTTCGCACTTGTGTTAGTGTTGAAAAACCACTTTTCGCACTTGTGTTAGTGTTGAAAAACCACTTTTTGCACTTGTATTAGTGTGGAAAAACCACTTTTTGCACTTGTATTAGTGTGGAAAAAACACTTTTTGCACTTGAGATAGTGTTGAAAAACCACTTTTCGCACTTGTGTTAGTGTTGAAAAACCACTTTTCGCACTTGTGTTGGTGCAGGAAACCACTTTTGCATGTGTATTAGTGTGGCAAAACCACTTTTCGCACTTGTGTTTGTGTTGAAAAACCACTTTTCGCACTTGTGTTAGTGTTGAAAAACCACTTTTCGCACTTGTGTTGGTGCAGGAAACCACTTTTGCACTTGTATTGGTGTGGAAAAAACACTTTTTGCACTTGTGATAGTGTTGAAAAACCACTTTTCGCACTCGTGTTAGTGTTGAAAAACCACTTTTCGCACTTGTGTTGGTGCAGGAAACCACTTTTGCACTTGTATTGGTGTGGAAAAAACACTTTTTGCACTTGTGATAGTGTTGAAAAACCACTTTTCGCACTCGTGTTAGTGTTGAAAAACCACTTTTCGCACTTGTGTTAGTGTTGAAAAACCACTTTTCGCACTTGTGTTGGTGCAGGAAACCACTTTTGCACTTCTATTAGTGTGGAAAAAACACTTTTCGCACTTGTGTTAGTGTTGAAAAACCACTTTTCGCACATGTGGTAGTGTTGAAAAACCATTTTTCGCACTTGTGTTGGTGCAGGAAACCACTTTTGCACTTGTATTAGTGTGGAAAAAACACTTTTCGCACTTGTGTTAGTGTTGAAAAACCACTTTTCGCACTTGTGTTAGTGTTGAAAAACCACTTTTCGCACTTGTGTTAGTGTTGAAAAACCACTTTTCACACTTGTGTTGGTGCAGGAAACCACTTTTGCACTTGTATTAGTGTGGAGAAAACACTTTTTACACTTGTGATAGTGTTGAAAAACCACTTTTCGCACTTGTGTTAGTGTTGAAAAACCACTTTTCGCACTTGTGTTGGTGCAGGAAACCACTTTTGCACTTGTATTAGAGTGGAAAAAACACTTTTTGAACTTGTGATAGTGTTGAAAAACCACTTTTCGCACTTGTGTTAGTGTTGAAAAACCACTTTTCGCACTTGTGTTAGTGTTGAAAAACCACTTTTCGCACTTGTGTTGGTGCAGGAAACCACTTTTGCACTTGTATTAGTGTGGAAAAAACACTTTTTGCACTTGTGATAGTGTTGAAAAACCACTTTTCGCACTTGTGTTAGTGTTGAAAAACCACTTTTCGCACTTGTGATGGTGCAGGAAACCACTTTTGCACTTGTATTAGTGTGGAAAAAACACTTTTCGCACTTGTGTTAGTGTTGAAAAACCACTTTTCGCACTTGTGTTAGTGTTGAAAACCACATTTCGCACTTGTGTTGGTGCAGGAAACCACTTTTGCACTTGTATTAGTGTGGCAAAAACACTTTTTGCACTTGTGGTAGTGTTGAAAAACCACTTTTCGCACTTGTGTTAGTGTTGAAAAACCACTTTTCGCACTTGTGTTAGTGTTGAAAAACCACTTTTCGCACTTGTGTTGGTGCAGGAAACCACTTTTGCACTTGTATTAGTGTGGAAAAAACACTTTTTGCACTTGTGATAGTGTTGAAAAACCACTTTTCGCACTTGTGTTAGTGTTGAATAACCACTTTTCACACTTGTGTTAGTGTTGAAAAACCACTTTTCGCACTTGTGTTGGTGCAGGAAACCACTTTTGCACTTGTATTAGTGTGGAAAAAACACTTTTCGCACTTGTGTTAGTGTTGAAAAACCACTTTTCGCACTTGTGTTAGTGTTGAAAAACCACTTTTCGCACTTGTGTTAGTGTTGAAAAACCACTTTTCACACTTGTGTTGGTGCAGGAAACCACTTTTGCACTTGTATTAGTGTGGAAAAAACACTTTTTGCACTTGTGATAGTGTTGAAAAACCACTTTTCGCACTTGTGTTAGTGTTGAAAAACCACTTTTCGCACTTGTGTTAGTGTTGAAAAACCACTTTTCACACTTGTGTTGGTGCAGGAAACCACTTTTGCACTTGTATTAGTGTGGAAAAAACACTTTTTGCACTTGTGATAGTGTTGAAAAACCACTTTTCACACTTGTGTTAGTGTTGAAAAACCACTTTTCGCACTTGTGTTGGTGCAGGAAACCACTTTTGCACTTGTATTAGTGTGGAAAAAACACTTTTTGCCCTTGTGATAGTGTTTAAAAACCACTTTTCACACTTGTGTTAGTGTTGAAAAACCACTTTTCGCACTTGTGTTGGTGCAGGAAACCACTTTTGCACTTGTATTAGTGTGGAAAAACCACTTTTCGCACTTGTGTTAGTTTTGAAAAACCACTTTTCGCACTTGTGTTAGTGTTGAAAAACCACTTTTCGCACTTGTGTTGGTGCAGGAAACCACTTTTGCACTTGTATTAGTGTGGAAAAAACACTTTTTGCACTTGTGATAGTGTTGAAAAACCACTTTTCGCACTTGTGTTAGTGTTGAAAAACCACTCTTCGCACTTGTGTGGGTGCAGGAAACCACTTTTGCACTTGTATTAGTGTGGAAAAAACACTTTTTGCACTTGTGATAGTGTTGAAAAACCACTTTTCGCACTTGTGTTAGTGTTGAAAAACCACTTTTCGCACTTGTGTTATTGTTGAAAAACCACTTTTCGCACTTGTGTTAGTGTTGAAAAACCACTTTTCGCTCTTGTGTTGGTGCAGGAAACCACTTTTACACTCGTATTAGTGTGGAAAAAACACTTTTTGCACTTGTGATAGTGTTGAAAAACCACTTTTCGCACTTGTGTTAGTGTTGAAAAACCACTTTTCGCACTTGTGTTAGTGTTGAAAAACCACTTTTTGCACTTGTATTAGTGTGGAAAAACCACTTTTTGCACTTGTATTAGTGTGGAAAAAACACTTTTTGCACTTGAGATAGTGTTGAAAAACCACTTTTCGCACTTGTGTTAGTGTTGAAAAACCACTTTTCGCACTTGTGTTGGTGCAGGAAACCACTTTTGCATGTGTATTAGTGTGGCAAAACCACTTTTCGCACTTGTGTTTGTGTTGAAAAACCACTTTTCGCACTTGTGTTAGTGTTGAAAAACCACTTTTCGCACTTGTGTTGGTGCAGGAAACCACTTTTGCACTTGTATTGGTGTGGAAAAAACACTTTTTGCACTTGTGATAGTGTTGAAAAACCACTTTTCGCACTCGTGTTAGTGTTGAAAAACCACTTTTCGCACTTGTGTTGGTGCAGGAAACCACTTTTGCACTTGTATTGGTGTGGAAAAAACACTTTTTGCACTTGTGATAGTGTTGAAAAACCACTTTTCGCACTCGTGTTAGTGTTGAAAAACCACTTTTCGCACTTGTGTTAGTGTTGAAAAACCACTTTTCGCACTTGTGTTGGTGCAGGAAACCACTTTTGCACTTCTATTAGTGTGGAAAAAACACTTTTCGCACTTGTGTTAGTGTTGAAAAACCACTTTTCGCACATGTGGTAGTGTTGAAAAACCATTTTTCGCACTTGTGTTGGTGCAGGAAACCACTTTTGCACTTGTATTAGTGTGGAAAAAACACTTTTCGCACTTGTGTTAGTGTTGAAAAACCACTTTTCGCACTTGTGTTAGTGTTGAAAAACCACTTTTCGCACTTGTGTTAGTGTTGAAAAACCACTTTTCACACTTGTGTTGGTGCAGGAAACCACTTTTGCACTTGTATTAGTGTGGAAAAAACACTTTTTACACTTGTGATAGTGTTGAAAAACCACTTTTCGCACTTGTGTTAGTGTTGAAAAACCACTTTTCGCACTTGTGTTGGTGCAGGAAACCACTTTTGCACTTGTATTAGAGTGGAAAAAACACTTTTTGAACTTGTGATAGTGTTGAAAAACCACTTTTCGCACTTGTGTTAGTGTTGAAAAACCACTTTTCGCACTTGTGTTAGTGTTGAAAAACCACTTTTCGCACTTGTGTTGGTGCAGGAAACCACTTTTGCACTTGTATTAGTGTGGAAAAAACACTTTTTGCACTTGTGATAGTGTTGAAAAACCACTTTTCGCACTTGTGTTAGTGTTGAAAAACCACTTTTCGCACTTGTGATGGTGCAGGAAACCACTTTTGCACTTGTATTAGTGTGGAAAAAACACTTTTCGCACTTGTGTTAGTGTTGAAAAACCACTTTTCGCACTTGTGTTAGTGTTGAAAACCACATTTCGCACTTGTGTTGGTGCAGGAAACCACTTTTGCACTTGTATTAGTGTGGCAAAAACACTTTTTGCACTTGTGGTAGTGTTGAAAAACCACTTTTCGCACTTGTGTTAGTGTTGAAAAACCACTTTTCGCACTTGTGTTAGTGTTGAAAAACCACTTTTCGCACTTGTGTTGGTGCAGGAAACCACTTTTGCACTTGTATTAGTGTGGAAAAAACACTTTTTGCACTTGTGATAGTGTTGAAAAACCACTTTTCGCACTTGTGTTAGTGTTGAATAACCACTTTTCACACTTGTGTTAGTGTTGAAAAACCACTTTTCGCACTTGTGTTGGTGCAGGAAACCACTTTTGCACTTGTATTAGTGTGGAAAAAACACTTTTCGCACTTGTGTTAGTGTTGAAAAACCACTTTTCGCACTTGTGTTAGTGTTGAAAAACCACTTTTCGCACTTGTGTTAGTGTTGAAAAACCACTTTTCACACTTGTGTTGGTGCAGGAAACCACTTTTGCACTTGTATTAGTGTGGAAAAAACACTTTTTGCACTTGTGATAGTGTTGAAAAACCACTTTTCACACTTGTGTTAGTGTTGAAAAACCACTTTTCGCACTTGTGTTGGTGCAGGAAACCACTTTTGCACTTGTATTAGTGTGGAAAAAACACTTTTGCCCTTGTGATAGTGTTGAAAAACCACTTTTCACACTTGTGTTAGTGTTGAAAAACCACTTTTCGCACTTGTGTTGGTGCAGGAAACCACTTTTGCACTTGTATTAGTGTGGAAAAAACACTTTTTGCACTTGTTATAGTGTTGAAAAGCACTTTTCGCACTTGTGTTAGTGTTGAAAAACCACTTTTCGCACTTGTGTTGGTGCAGGAAACCACTTTTGCACTTGTATTAGTGTGGAAAAAACACTTTTTACACTTGTGATAGTGTTGAAAAACCACTTTTCGCACTTGTGTTAGTGTTGAAAAACCACTTTTCGCACTTGTGTTGGTGCAGGAAACCACTTTTGCACTTGTATTAGAGTGGAAAAAACACTTTTTGAACTTGTGATAGTGTTGAAAAACCACTTTTCGCACTTGTGTTAGTGTTGAAAAACCACTTTTCGCACTTGTGTTAGTGTTGAAAAACCACTTTTCGCACTTGTGTTGGTGCAGGAAACCACTTTTGCACTTGTATTAGTGTGGAAAAAACACTTTTTGCACTTGTGATAGTGTTGAAAAACCACTTTTCGCACTTGTGTTAGTGTTGAAAAACCACTTTTCGCACTTGTGATGGTGCAGGAAACCACTTTTGCACTTGTATTAGTGTGGAAAAAACACTTTTCGCACTTGTGTTAGTGTTGAAAAACCACTTTTCGCACTTGTGTTAGTGTTGAAAACCACATTTCGCACTTGTGTTGGTGCAGGAAACCACTTTTGCACTTGTATTAGTGTGGCAAAAACACTTTTTGCACTTGTGGTAGTGTTGAAAAACCACTTTTCGCACTTGTGTTAGTGTTGAAAAACCACTTTTCGCACTTGTGTTAGTGTTGAAAAACCACTTTTCGCACTTGTGTTGGTGCAGGAAACCAATTTTGCACTTGTATTAGTGTGGAAAAAACACTTTTTGCACTTGTGATAGTGTTGAAAAACCACTTTTCGCACTTGTGTTAGTGTTGAATAACCACTTTTCACACTTGTGTTAGTGTTGAAAAACCACTTTTCGCACTTGTGTTGGTGCAGGAAACCACTTTTGCACTTGTATTAGTGTGGAAAAAACACTTTTCGCACTTGTGTTAGTGTTGAAAAACCACTTTTCGCACTTGTGTTAGTGTTGAAAAACCACTTTTCGCACTTGTGTTAGTGTTGAAAAACCACTTTTCACACTTGTGTTGGTGCAGGAAACCACTTTTGCACTTGTATTAGTGTGGAAAAAACACTTTTTGCACTTGTGATAGTGTTGAAAAACCACTTTTCACACTTGTGTTAGTGTTGAAAAACCACTTTTCGCACTTGTGTTGGTGCAGGAAACCACTTTTGCACTTGTATTAGTGTGGAAAAAACACTTTTTGCCCTTGTGATAATGTTGAAAAACCACTTTTCACACTTGTGTTAGTGTTGAAAAACCACTTTTCGCACTTGTGTTGGTGCAGGAAACCACTTTTGCACTTGTATTAGTGTGGAAAAACCACTTTTCGCACTTGTGTTAGTTTTGAAAAACCACTTTTCGCACTTGTGTTAGTGTTGAAAAACCACTTTTCGCACTTGTGTTGGTGCAGGAAACCACTTTTGCACTTGTATTAGTGTGGAAAAAACACTTTTTGCACTTGTGATAGTGTTGAAAAACCACTTTTCGCACTTGTGTTAGTGTTGAAAAACCACTCTTCGCACTTGTGTGGGTGCAGGAAACCACTTTTGCACTTGTATTAGTGTGGAAAAAACACTTTTTGCACTTGTGATAGTGTTGAAAAACCACTTTTCGCACTTGTGTTAGTGTTGAAAAACCACTTTTCGCACTTGTGTTAGTGTTGAAAAACCACTTTTCGCACTTGTGTTAGTGTTGAAAAACCACTTTTCGCTCTTGTGTTGGTGCAGGAAACAACTTTTACACTCGTATTAGTGTGGAAAAAACACTTTTTGCACTTGTGATAGTGTTGAAAAACCACTTTTCGCACTTGTGTTAGTGTTGAAAAACCACTTTTCGCACTTGTGTTAGTGTTGAAAAACCACTTTTTGCACTTGTATTAGTGTGGAAAAACCACTTTTTGCACTTGTATTAGTGTGGAAAAAACACTTTTTGCACTTGAGATAGTGTTGAAAAACCACTTTTCGCACTTGTGTTAGTGTTGAAAAACCACTTTTCGCACTTGTGTTGGTGCAGGAAACCACTTTTGCACTTGTATTAGTGTGGAAAAAACACTTTTTGCACTTGTATAGTGTTGAAAAGCACTTTTCGCACTTGTGTTAGTGTTGAAAAACCACTTTTCGCACTTGTGTTGGTGCAGGAAACCACTTTTGCACTTGTATTAGTGTGGAAAAAACACTTTTTACACTTGTGATAGTGTTGAAAAACCACTTTTCGCACTTGTGTTAGTGTTGAAAAACCACTTTTCGCACTTGTGTTGGTGCAGGAAACCACTTTTGCACTTGTATTAGAGTGGAAAAAACACTTTTTGAACTTGTGATACTGTTGAAAAACCACTTTTCGCACTTGTGTTAGTGTTGAAAAACCACTTTTCGCACTTGTGTTAGTGTTGAAAAACCACTTTTCGCACTTGTGTTGGTGCAGGAAACCACTTTTGCACTTGTATTAGTGTGGAAAAAACACTTTTTGCACTTGTGATAGTGTTGAAAAACCACTTTTCGCACTTGTGTTAGTGTTGAAAAACCACTTTTCGCACTTGTGATGGTGCAGGAAACCACTTTTGCACTTGTATTAGTGTGGAAAAAACACTTTTCGCACTTGTGTTAGTGTTGAAAAACCACTTTTCGCACTTGTGTTAGTGTTGAAAACCACATTTCGCACTTGTGTTGGTGCAGGAAACCACTTTTGCACTTGTATTAGTGTGGCAAAAACACTTTTTGCACTTGTGGTAGTGTTGAAAAACCACTTTTCGCACTTGTGTTAGTGTTGAAAAACCACTTTTCGCACTTGTGTTAGTGTTGAAAAACCACTTTTCGCACTTGTGTTGGTGCAGGAAACCAATTTTGCACTTGTATTAGTGTGGAAAAAACACTTTTTGCACTTGTGATAGTGTTGAAAAACCACTTTTCGCACTTGTGTTAGTGTTGAATAACCACTTTTCACACTTGTGTTAGTGTTGAAAAACCACTTTTCGCACTTGTGTTGGTGCAGGAAACCACTTTTGCACTTGTATTAGTGTGGAAAAAACACTTTTCGCACTTGTGTTAGTGTTGAAAAACCACTTTTCGCACTTGTGTTAGTGTTGAAAAACCACTTTTCGCACTTGTGTTAGTGTTGAAAAACCACTTTTCACACTTGTGTTGGTGCAGGAAACCACTTTTGCACTTGTATTAGTGTGGAAAAAACACTTTTTGCACTTGTGATAGTGTTGAAAAACCACTTTTCACACTTGTGTTAGTGTTGAAAAACCACTTTTCGCACTTGTGTTGGTGCAGGAAACCACTTTTGCACTTGTATTAGTGTGGAAAAAACACTTTTTGCCCTTGTGATAGTGTTGAAAAACCACTTTTCACACTTGTGTTAGTGTTGAAAAACCACTTTTCGCACTTGTGTTGGTGCAGGAAACCACTTTTGCACTTGTATTAGTGTGGAAAAACCACTTTTCGCACTTGTGTTAGTTTTGAAAAACCACTTTTCGCACTTGTGTTAGTGTTGAAAAACCACTTTTCGCACTTGTGTTGGTGCAGGAAACCACTTTTGCACTTGTATTAGTGTGGAAAAAACACTTTTTGCACTTGTGATAGTGTTGAAAAACCACTTTTCGCACTTGTGTTAGTGTTGAAAAACCACTCTTCGCACTTGTGTGGGTGCAGGAAACCACTTTTGCACTTGTATTAGTGTGGAAAAAACACTTTTTGCACTTGTGATAGTGTTGAAAAACCACTTTTCGCACTTGTGTTAGTGTTGAAAAACCACTTTTCGCACTTGTGTTAGTGTTGAAAAACCACTTTTCGCACTTGTGTTAGTGTTGAAAAACCACTTTTCGCTCTTGTGTTGGTGCAGGAAACCACTTTTACACTCGTATTAGTGTGGAAAAAACACTTTTTGCACTTGTGATAGTGTTGAAAAACCACTTTTCGCACTTGTGTTAGTGTTGAAAAACCACTTTTCGCACTTGTGTTAGTGTTGAAAAACCACTTTTTGCACTTGTATTAGTGTGGAAAAACCACTTTTTGCACTTGTATTAGTGTGGAAAAAACACTTTTTGCACTTGAGATAGTGTTGAAAAACCACTTTTCGCACTTGTGTTAGTGTTGAAAAACCACTTTTCGCACTTGTGTTGGTGCAGGAAACCACTTTTGCATGTGTATTAGTGTGGCAAAACCACTTTTCGCACTTGTGTTTGTGTTGAAAAACCACTTTTCGCACTTGTGTTAGTGTTGAAAAACCACTTTTCGCACTTGTGTTGGTGCAGGAAACCACTTTTGCACTTGTATTGGTGTGGAAAAAACACTTTTTGCACTTGTGATAGTGTTGAAAAACCACTTTTCGCACTCGTGTTAGTGTTGAAAAACCACTTTTCGCACTTGTGTTGGTGCAGGAAACCACTTTTGCACTTGTATTGGTGTGGAAAAAACACTTTTTGCACTTGTGATAGTGTTGAAAAACCACTTTTCGCACTCGTGTTAGTGTTGAAAAACCACTTTTCGCACTTGTGTTAGTGTTGAAAAACCACTTTTCGCACTTGTGTTGGTGCAGGAAACCACTTTTGCACTTCTATTAGTGTGGAAAAAACACTTTTCGCACTTGTGTTAGTGTTGAAAAACCACTTTTCGCACATGTGGTAGTGTTGAAAAACCATTTTTCGCACTTGTGTTGGTGCAGGAAACCACTTTTGCACTTGTATTAGTGTGGAAAAAACACTTTTCGCACTTGTGTTAGTGTTGAAAAACCACTTTTCGCACTTGTGTTAGTGTTGAAAAACCACTTTTCGCACTTGTGTTAGTGTTGAAAAACCACTTTTCACACTTGTGTTGGTGCAGGAAACCACTTTTGCACTTGTATTAGTGTGGAAAAAACACTTTTTACACTTGTGATAGTGTTGAAAAACCACTTTTCGCACTTGTGTTAGTGTTGAAAAACCACTTTTCGCACTTGTGTTGGTGCAGGAAACCACTTTTGCACTTGTATTAGAGTGGAAAAAACACTTTTTGAACTTGTGATAGTGTTGAAAAACCACTTTTCGCACTTGTGTTAGTGTTGAAAAACCACTTTTCGCACTTGTGTTAGTGTTGAAAAACCACTTTTCGCACTTGTGTTGGTGCAGGAAACCACTTTTGCACTTGTATTAGTGTGGAAAAAACACTTTTTGCACTTGTGATAGTGTTGAAAAACCACTTTTCGCACTTGTGTTAGTGTTGAAAAACCACTTTTCGCACTTGTGATGGTGCAGGAAACCACTTTTGCACTTGTATTAGTGTGGAAAAAACACTTTTCGCACTTGTGTTAGTGTTGAAAAACCACTTTTCGCACTTGTGTTAGTGTTGAAAACCACATTTCGCACTTGTGTTGGTGCAGGAAACCACTTTTGCACTTGTATTAGTGTGGCAAAAACACTTTTTGCACTTGTGGTAGTGTTGAAAAACCACTTTTCGCATTTGTGTTAGTGTTGAAAAACCACTTTTCGCACTTGTGTTAGTGTTGAAAAACCACTTTTCGCACTTGTGTTGGTGCAGGAAACCACTTTTGCACTTGTATTAGTGTGGAAAAAACACTTTTTGCACTTGTGATAGTGTTGAAAAACCACTTTTCGCACTTGTGTTAGTGTTGAATAACCACTTTTCACACTTGTGTTAGTGTTGAAAAACCACTTTTCGCACTTGTGTTGGTGCAGGAAACCACTTTTGCACTTGTATTAGTGTGGAAAAAACACTTTTCGCACTTGTGTTAGTGTTGAAAAACCACTTTTCGCACTTGTGTTAGTGTTGAAAAACCACTTTTCGCACTTGTGTTAGTGTTGAAAAACCACTTTTCACACTTGTGTTGGTGCAGGAAACCACTTTTGCACTTGTATTAGTGTGGAAAAAACACTTTTTGCACTTGTGATAGTGTTGAAAAACCACTTTTCACACTTGTGTTAGTGTTGAAAAACCACTTTTCGCACTTGTGTTGGTGCAGGAAACCACTTTTGCACTTGTATTAGTGTGGAAAAAACACTTTTTGCCCTTGTGATAGTGTTGAAAAACCACTTTTCACACTTGTGTTAGTGTTGAAAAACCACTTTTCGCACTTGTGTTGGTGCAGGAAACCACTTTTGCACTTGTATTAGTGTGGAAAAACCACTTTTCGCACTTGTGTTAGTTTTGAAAAACCACTTTTCGCACTTGTGTTAGTGTTGAAAAACCACTTTTCGCACTTGTGTTGGTGCAGGAAACCACTTTTGCACTTGTATTAGTGTGGAAAAAACACTTTTTGCACTTGTGATAGTGTTGAAAAACCACTTTTCGCACTTGTGTTAGTGTTGAAAAACCACTCTTCGCACTTGTGTGGGTGCAGGAAACCACTTTTGCACTTGTATTAGTGTGGAAAAAACACTTTTTGCACTTGTGATAGTGTTGAAAAACCACTTTTCGCACTTGTGTTAGTGTTGAAAAACCACTTTTCGCACTTGTGTTAGTGTTGAAAAACCACTTTTCGCACTTGTGTTAGTGTTGAAAAACCACTTTTCGCTCTTGTGTTGGTGCAGGAAACCACTTTTACACTCGTATTAGTGTGGAAAAAACACTTTTTGCACTTGTGATAGTGTTGAAAAACCACTTTTCGCACTTGCGTTAGTGTTGAAAAACCACTTTTCGCACTTGTGTTAGTGTTGAAAAACCACTTTTTGCACTTGTATTAGTGTGGAAAAACCACTTTTTGCACTTGTATTAGTGTGGAAAAAACACTTTTTGCACTTGAGATAGTGTTGAAAAACCACTTTTCGCACTTGTGTTGGTGTTGAAAAACCACTTTTCGCACTTGTGTTGGTGCAGGAAACCACTTTTGCATGTGTATTAGTGTGGCAAAACCACTTTTCGCACTTGTGTTTGTGTTAAAAAACCACTTTTCGCACTTGTGTTAGTGTTGAAAAACCACTTTTCGCACTTGTGTTGGTGCAGGAAACCACTTTTGCACTTGTATTGGTGTGGAAAAAACACTTTTTGCACTTGTGATAGTGTTGAAAAACCACTTTTCGCACTCGTGTTAGTGTTGAAAAACCACTTTTCGCACTTGTGTTGGTGCAGGAAACCACTTTTGCACTTGTATTGGTGTGGAAAAAACACTTTTTGCACTTGTGATAGTGTTGAAAAACCACTTTTCGCACTCGTGTTAGTGTTGAAAAACCACTTTTCGCACTTGTGTTAGTGTTGAAAAACCACTTTTCGCACTTGTGTTGGTGCAGGAAACCACTTTTGCACTTCTATTAGTGTGGAAAAAACACTTTTCGCACTTGTGTTAGTGTTGAAAAACCACTTTTCGCACTTGTGATAGTGTTGAAAAACCACTTTTCGCACTTGTGTTAGTGTTGAAAAACCACTTTTCGCACTTGTGATGGTGCAGGAAACCACTTTTGCACTTGTATTAGTGTGGAAAAAACACTTTTCGCACTTGTGTTAGTGTTGAAAAACCACTTTTCGCACTTGTGTTAGTGTTGAAAACCACATTTCGCACTTGTGTTGGTGCAGGAAACCACTTTTGCACTTGTATTAGTGTGGCAAAAACACTTTTTGCACTTGTGGTAGTGTTGAAAAACCACTTTTCGCACTTGTGTTAGTGTTGAAAAACCACTTTTCGCACTTGTGTTAGTGTTGAAAAACCACTTTTCGCACTTGTGTTGGTGCAGGAAACCAATTTTGCACTTGTATTAGTGTGGAAAAAACACTTTTTGCACTTGTGATAGTGTTGAAAAACCACTTTTCGCACTTGTGTTAGTGTTGAATAACCACTTTTCACACTTGTGTTAGTGTTGAAAAACCACTTTTCGCACTTGTGTTGGTGCAGGAAACCACTTTTGCACTTGTATTAGTGTGGAAAAAACACTTTTCGCACTTGTGTTAGTGTTGAAAAACCACTTTTCGCACTTGTGTTAGTGTTGAAAAACCACTTTTCGCACTTGTGTTAGTGTTGAAAAACCACTTTTCACACTTGTGTTGGTGCAGGAAACCACTTTTGCACTTGTATTAGTGTGGAAAAAACACTTTTTGCACTTGTGATAGTGTTGAAAAACCACTTTTCACACTTGTGTTAGTGTTGAAAAACCACTTTTCGCACTTGTGTTGGTGCAGGAAACCACTTTTGCACTTGTATTAGTGTGGAAAAAACACTTTTTGCCCTTGTGATAGTGTTTAAAAACCACTTTTCACACTTGTGTTAGTGTTGAAAAACCACTTTTCGCACTTGTGTTGGTGCAGGAAACCACTTTTGCACTTGTATTAGTGTGGAAAAACCACTTTTCGCACTTGTGTTAGTTTTGAAAAACCACTTTTCGCACTTGTGTTAGTGTTGAAAAACCACTTTTCGCACTTGTGTTGGTGCAGGAAACCACTTTTGCACTTGTATTAGTCTGGAAAAAACACTTTTTGCACTTGTGATAGTGTTGAAAAACCACTTTTCGCACTTGTGTTAGTGTTGAAAAACCACTCTTCGCACTTGTGTGGGTGCAGGAAACCACTTTTGCACTTGTATTAGTGTGGAAAAAACACTTTTTGCACTTGTGATAGTGTTGAAAAACCACTTTTCGCACTTGTGTTAGTGTTGAAAAACCACTTTTCGCACTTGTGTTATTGTTGAAAAACCACTTTTCGCACTTGTGTTAGTGTTGAAAAACCACTTTTCGCTCTTGTGTTGGTGCAGGAAACCACTTTTACACTCGTATTAGTGTGGAAAAAACACTTTTTGCACTTGTGATAGTGTTGAAAAACCACTTTTCGCACTTGTGTTAGTGTTGAAAAACCACTTTTCGCACTTGTGTTAGTGTTGAAAAACCACTTTTTGCACTTGTATTAGTGTGGAAAAACCACTTTTTGCACTTGTATTAGTGTGGAAAAAACACTTTTTGCACTTGAGATAGTGTTGAAAAACCACTTTTCGCACTTGTGTTGGTGCAGGAAACCACTTTTGCATGTGTATTAGTGTGGCAAAACCACTTTTCGCACTTGTGTTTGTGTTGAAAAACCACTTTTCGCACTTGTGTTAGTGTTGAAAAACCACTTTTCGCACTTGTGTTGGTGCAGGAAACCACTTTTGCACTTGTATTGGTGTGGAAAAAACACTTTTTGCACTTGTGATAGTGTTGAAAAACCACTTTTCGCACTCGTGTTAGTGTTGAAAAACCACTTTTCGCACTTGTGTTGGTGCAGGAAACCACTTTTGCACTTGTATTGGTGTGGAAAAAACACTTTTTGCACTTGTGATAGTGTTGAAAAACCACTTTTCGCACTCGTGTTAGTGTTGAAAAACCACTTTTCGCACTTGTGTTAGTGTTGAAAAACCACTTTTCGCACTTGTGTTGGTGCAGGAAACCACTTTTGCACTTCTATTAGTGTGGAAAAAACACTTTTCGCACTTGTGTTAGTGTTGAAAAACCACTTTTCGCACATGTGGTAGTGTTGAAAAACCATTTTTCGCACTTGTGTTGGTGCAGGAAACCACTTTTGCACTTGTATTAGTGTGGAAAAAACACTTTTCGCACTTGTGTTAGTGTTGAAAAACCACTTTTCGCACTTGTGTTAGTGTTGAAAAACCACTTTTCGCACTTGTGTTAGTGTTGAAAAACCACTTTTCACACTTGTGTTGGTGCAGGAAACCACTTTTGCACTTGTATTAGTGTGGAAAAAACACTTTTTACACTTGTGATAGTGTTGAAAAACCACTTTTCGCACTTGTGTTAGTGTTGAAAAACCACTTTTCGCACTTGTGTTGGTGCAGGAAACCACTTTTGCACTTGTATTAGAGTGGAAAAAACACTTTTTGAACTTGTGATAGTGTTGAAAAACCACTTTTCGCACTTGTGTTAGTGTTGAAAAACCACTTTTCGCACTTGTGTTAGTGTTGAAAAACCACTTTTCGCACTTGTGTTGGTGCAGGAAACCACTTTTGCACTTGTATTAGTGTGGAAAAAACACTTTTTGCACTTGTGATAGTGTTGAAAAACCACTTTTCGCACTTGTGTTAGTGTTGAAAAACCACTTTTCGCACTTGTGATGGTGCAGGAAACCACTTTTGCACTTGTATTAGTGTGGAAAAAACACTTTTCGCACTTGTGTTAGTGTTGAAAAACCACTTTTCGCACTTGTGTTAGTGTTGAAAACCACATTTCGCACTTGTGTTGGTGCAGGAAACCACTTTTGCACTTGTATTAGTGTGGAAAAAACACTTTTCGCACTTGTGTTAGTGTTGAAAAACCACTTTTCGCACTTGTGTTAGTGTTGAAAAACCACTTTTCGCACATGTGGTAGTGTTGAAAAACCATTTTTCGCACTTGTGTTGGTGCAGGAAACCACTTTTGCACTTGTATTAGTGTGGAAAAAACACTTTTCGCACTTGTGTTAGTGTTGAAAAACCACTTTTCGCACTTGTGTTAGTGTTGAAAAACCACTTTTCGCACTTGTGTTAGTGTTGAAAAACCACTTTTCACACTTGTGTTGGTGCAGGAAACCACTTTTGCACTTGTATTAGTGTGGAAAAAACACTTTTTACACTTGTGATAGTGTTGAAAAACCACTTTTCGCACTTGTGTTAGTGTTGAAAAACCACTTTTCGCACTTGTGTTGGTGCAGGAAACCACTTTTGCACTTGTATTAGAGTGGAAAAAACACTTTTTGAACTTGTGATAGTGTTGAAAAACCACTTTTCGCACTTGTGTTAGTGTTGAAAAACCACTTTTCGCACTTGTGTTAGTGTTGAAAAACCACTTTTCGCACTTGTGTTGGTGCAGGAAACCACTTTTGCACTTGTATTAGTGTGGAAAAAACACTTTTTGCACTTGTGATAGTGTTGAAAAACCACTTTTCGCACTTGTGTTAGTGTTGAAAAACCACTTTTCGCACTTGTGATGGTGCAGGAAACCACTTTTGCACTTGTATTAGTGTGGAAAAAACACTTTTCGCACTTGTGTTAGTGTTGAAAAACCACTTTTCGCACTTGTGTTAGTGTTGAAAACCACATTTCGCACTTGTGTTGGTGCAGGAAACCACTTTTGCACTTGTATTAGTGTGGCAAAAACACTTTTTGCACTTGTGGTAGTGTTGAAAAACCACTTTTCGCATTTGTGTTAGTGTTGAAAAACCACTTTTCGCACTTGTGTTAGTGTTGAAAAACCACTTTTCGCACTTGTGTTGGTGCAGGAAACCACTTTTGCACTTGTATTAGTGTGGAAAAAACACTTTTTGCACTTGTGATAGTGTTGAAAAACCACTTTTCGCACTTGTGTTAGTGTTGAATAACCACTTTTCACACTTGTGTTAGTGTTGAAAAACCACTTTTCGCACTTGTGTTGGTGCAGGAAACCACTTTTGCACTTGTATTAGTGTGGAAAAAACACTTTTCGCACTTGTGTTAGTGTTGAAAAACCACTTTTCGCACTTGTGTTAGTGTTGAAAAACCACTTTTCGCACTTGTGTTAGTGTTGAAAAACCACTTTTCACACTTGTGTTGGTGCAGGAAACCACTTTTGCACTTGTATTAGTGTGGAAAAAACACTTTTTGCACTTGTGATAGTGTTGAAAAACCACTTTTCACACTTGTGTTAGTGTTGAAAAACCACTTTTCGCACTTGTGTTGGTGCAGGAAACCACTTTTGCACTTGTATTAGTGTGGAAAAAACACTTTTTGCCCTTGTGATAGTGTTGAAAAACCACTTTTCACACTTGTGTTAGTGTTGAAAAACCACTTTTCGCACTTGTGTTGGTGCAGGAAACCACTTTTGCACTTGTATTAGTGTGGAAAAACCACTTTTCGCACTTGTGTTAGTTTTGAAAAACCACTTTTCGCACTTGTGTTAGTGTTGAAAAACCACTTTTCGCACTTGTGTTGGTGCAGGAAACCACTTTTGCACTTGTATTAGTGTGGAAAAAACACTTTTTGCACTTGTGATAGTGTTGAAAAACCACTTTTCGCACTTGTGTTAGTGTTGAAAAACCACTCTTCGCACTTGTGTGGGTGCAGGAAACCACTTTTGCACTTGTATTAGTGTGGAAAAAACACTTTTTGCACTTGTGATAGTGTTGAAAAACCACTTTTCGCACTTGTGTTAGTGTTGAAAAACCACTTTTCGCACTTGTGTTAGTGTTGAAAAACCACTTTTCGCACTTGTGTTAGTGTTGAAAAACCACTTTTCGCTCTTGTGTTGGTGCAGGAAACCACTTTTACACTCGTATTAGTGTGGAAAAAACACTTTTTGCACTTGTGATAGTGTTGAAAAACCACTTTTCGCACTTGCGTTAGTGTTGAAAAACCACTTTTCGCACTTGTGTTAGTGTTGAAAAACCACTTTTTGCACTTGTATTAGTGTGGAAAAACCACTTTTTGCACTTGTATTAGTGTGGAAAAAACACTTTTTGCACTTGAGATAGTGTTGAAAAACCACTTTTCGCACTTGTGTTGGTGTTGAAAAACCACTTTTCGCACTTGTGTTGGTGCAGGAAACCACTTTTGCATGTGTATTAGTGTGGCAAAACCACTTTTCGCACTTGTGTTTGTGTTAAAAAACCACTTTTCGCACTTGTGTTAGTGTTGAAAAACCACTTTTCGCACTTGTGTTGGTGCAGGAAACCACTTTTGCACTTGTATTGGTGTGGAAAAAAAACACTTTTTGCACTTGTGATAGTGTTGAAAAACCACTTTTCGCACTCGTGTTAGTGTTGAAAAACCACTTTTCGCACTTGTGTTGGTGCAGGAAACCACTTTTGCACTTGTATTGGTGTGGAAAAAACACTTTTTGCACTTGTGATAGTGTTGAAAAACCACTTTTCGCACTCGTGTTAGTGTTGAAAAACCACTTTTCGCACTTGTGTTAGTGTTGAAAAACCACTTTTCGCACTTGTGTTGGTGCAGGAAACCACTTTTGCACTTCTATTAGTGTGGAAAAAACACTTTTCGCACTTGTGTTAGTGTTGAAAAACCACTTTTCGCACTTGTGATAGTGTTGAAAAACCACTTTTCGCACTTGTGTTAGTGTTGAAAAACCACTTTTCGCACTTGTGATGGTGCAGGAAACCACTTTTGCACTTGTATTAGTGTGGAAAAAACACTTTTCGCACTTGTGTTAGTGTTGAAAAACCACTTTTTGCACTTGTGTTAGTGTTGAAAACCACATTTCGCACTTGTGTTGGTGCAGGAAACCACTTTTGCACTTGTATTAGTGTGGCAAAAACACTTTTTGCACTTGTGGTAGTGTTGAAAAACCACTTTTCGCACTTGTGTTAGTGTTGAAAAACCACTTTTCGCACTTGTGTTAGTGTTGAAAAACCACTTTTCGCACTTGTGTTGGTGCAGGAAACCAATTTTGCACTTGTATTAGTGTGGAAAAAACACTTTTTGCACTTGTGATAGTGTTGAAAAACCACTTTTCGCACTTGTGTTAGTGTTGAATAACCACTTTTCACACTTGTGTTAGTGTTGAAAAACCACTTTTCGCACTTGTGTTGGTGCAGGAAACCACTTTTGCACTTGTATTAGTGTGGAAAAAACACTTTTCGCACTTGTGTTAGTGTTGAAAAACCACTTTTCGCACTTGTGTTAGTGTTGAAAAACCACTTTTCGCACTTGTGTTAGTGTTGAAAAACCACTTTTCACACTTGTGTTGGTGCAGGAAACCACTTTTGCACTTGTATTAGTGTGGAAAAAACACTTTTTGCACTTGTGATAGTGTTGAAAAACCACTTTTCACACTTGTGTTAGTGTTGAAAAACCACTTTTCGCACTTGTGTTGGTGCAGGAAACCACTTTTGCACTTGTATTAGTGTGGAAAAAACACTTTTTGCCCTTGTGATAGTGTTTAAAAACCACTTTTCACACTTGTGTTAGTGTTGAAAAACCACTTTTCGCACTTGTGTTGGTGCAGGAAACCACTTTTGCACTTGTATTAGTGTGGAAAAACCACTTTTCGCACTTGTGTTAGTTTTGAAAAACCACTTTTCGCACTTGTGTTAGTGTTGAAAAACCACTTTTCGCACTTGTGTTGGTGCAGGAAACCACTTTTGCACTTGTATTAGTGTGGAAAAAACACTTTTTGCACTTGTGATAGTGTTGAAAAACCACTTTTCGCACTTGTGTTAGTGTTGAAAAACCACTCTTCGCACTTGTGTGGGTGCAGGAAACCACTTTTGCACTTGTATTAGTGTGGAAAAAACACTTTTTGCACTTGTGATAGTGTTGAAAAACCACTTTTCGCACTTGTGTTAGTGTTGAAAAACCACTTTTCGCACTTGTGTTATTGTTGAAAAACCACTTTTCGCACTTGTGTTAGTGTTGAAAAACCACTTTTCGCTCTTGTGTTGGTGCAGGAAACCACTTTTACACTCGTATTAGTGTGGAAAAAACACTTTTTGCACTTGTGATAGTGTTGAAAAACCACTTTTCGCACTTGTGTTAGTGTTGAAAAACCACTTTTCGCACTTGTGTTAGTGTTGAAAAACCACTTTTTGCACTTGTATTAGTGTGGAAAAACCACTTTTTGCACTTGTATTAGTGTGGAAAAAACACTTTTTGCACTTGAGATAGTGTTGAAAAACCACTTTTCGCACTTGTGTTAGTGTTGAAAAACCACTTTTCGCACTTGTGTTGGTGCAGGAAACCACTTTTGCATGTGTATTAGTGTGGCAAAACCACTTTTCGCACTTGTGTTTGTGTTGAAAAACCACTTTTCGCACTTGTGTTAGTGTTGAAAAACCACTTTTCGCACTTGTGTTGGTGCAGGAAACCACTTTTGCACTTGTATTGGTGTGGAAAAAACACTTTTTGCACTTGTGATAGTGTTGAAAAACCACTTTTCGCACTCGTGTTAGTGTTGAAAAACCACTTTTCGCACTTGTGTTGGTGCAGGAAACCACTTTTGCACTTGTATTGGTGTGGAAAAAACACTTTTTGCACTTGTGATAGTGTTGAAAAACCACTTTTCGCACTCGTGTTAGTGTTGAAAAACCACTTTTCGCACTTGTGTTAGTGTTGAAAAACCACTTTTCGCACTTGTGTTGGTGCAGGAAACCACTTTTGCACTTCTATTAGTGTGGAAAAAACACTTTTCGCACTTGTGTTAGTGTTGAAAAACCACTTTTCGCACATGTGGTAGTGTTGAAAAACCATTTTTCGCACTTGTGTTGGTGCAGGAAACCACTTTTGCACTTGTATTAGTGTGGAAAAAACACTTTTCGCACTTGTGTTAGTGTTGAAAAACCACTTTTCGCACTTGTGTTAGTGTTGAAAAACCACTTTTCGCACTTGTGTTAGTGTTGAAAAACCACTTTTCACACTTGTGTTGGTGCAGGAAACCACTTTTGCACTTGTATTAGTGTGGAGAAAACACTTTTTACACTTGTGATAGTGTTGAAAAACCACTTTTCGCACTTGTGTTAGTGTTGAAAAACCACTTTTCGCACTTGTGTTGGTGCAGGAAACCACTTTTGCACTTGTATTAGAGTGGAAAAAACACTTTTTGAACTTGTGATAGTGTTGAAAAACCACTTTTCGCACTTGTGTTAGTGTTGAAAAACCACTTTTCGCACTTGTGTTAGTGTTGAAAAACCACTTTTCGCACTTGTGTTGGTGCAGGAAACCACTTTTGCACTTGTATTAGTGTGGAAAAAACACTTTTTGCACTTGTGATAGTGTTGAAAAACCACTTTTCGCACTTGTGTTAGTGTTGAAAAACCACTTTTCGCACTTGTGATGGTGCAGGAAACCACTTTTGCACTTGTATTAGTGTGGAAAAAACACTTTTCGCACTTGTGTTAGTGTTGAAAAACCACTTTTCGCACTTGTGTTAGTGTTGAAAACCACATTTCGCACTTGTGTTGGTGCAGGAAACCACTTTTGCACTTGTATTAGTGTGGCAAAAACACTTTTTGCACTTGTGGTAGTGTTGAAAAACCACTTTTCGCACTTGTGTTAGTGTTGAAAAACCACTTTTCGCACTTGTGTTAGTGTTGAAAAACCACTTTTCGCACTTGTGTTGGTGCAGGAAACCACTTTTGCACTTGTATTAGTGTGGAAAAAACACTTTTTGCACTTGTGATAGTGTTGAAAAACCACTTTTCGCACTTGTGTTAGTGTTGAATAACCACTTTTCACACTTGTGTTAGTGTTGAAAAACCACTTTTCGCACTTGTGTTGGTGCAGGAAACCACTTTTGCACTTGTATTAGTGTGGAAAAAACACTTTTCGCACTTGTGTTAGTGTTGAAAAACCACTTTTCGCACTTGTGTTAGTGTTGAAAAACCACTTTTCGCACTTGTGTTAGTGTTGAAAAACCACTTTTCACACTTGTGTTGGTGCAGGAAACCACTTTTGCACTTGTATTAGTGTGGAAAAAACACTTTTTGCACTTGTGATAGTGTTGAAAAACCACTTTTCGCACTTGTGTTAGTGTTGAAAAACCACTTTTCGCACTTGTGTTAGTGTTGAAAAACCACTTTTCACACTTGTGTTGGTGCAGGAAACCACTTTTGCACTTGTATTAGTGTGGAAAAAACACTTTTTGCACTTGTGATAGTGTTGAAAAACCACTTTTCACACTTGTGTTAGTGTTGAAAAACCACTTTTCGCACTTGTGTTGGTGCAGGAAACCACTTTTGCACTTGTATTAGTGTGGAAAAAACACTTTTTGCCCTTGTGATAGTGTTTAAAAACCACTTTTCACACTTGTGTTAGTGTTGAAAAACCACTTTTCGCACTTGTGTTGGTGCAGGAAACCACTTTTGCACTTGTATTAGTGTGGAAAAACCACTTTTCGCACTTGTGTTAGTTTTGAAAAACCACTTTTCGCACTTGTGTTAGTGTTGAAAAACCACTTTTCGCACTTGTGTTGGTGCAGGAAACCACTTTTGCACTTGTATTAGTGTGGAAAAAACACTTTTTGCACTTGTGATAGTGTTGAAAAACCACTTTTCGCACTTGTGTTAGTGTTGAAAAACCACTCTTCGCACTTGTGTGGGTGCAGGAAACCACTTTTGCACTTGTATTAGTGTGGAAAAAACACTTTTTGCACTTGTGATAGTGTTGAAAAACCACTTTTCGCACTTGTGTTAGTGTTGAAAAACCACTTTTCGCACTTGTGTTATTGTTGAAAAACCACTTTTCGCACTTGTGTTAGTGTTGAAAAACCACTTTTCGCTCTTGTGTTGGTGCAGGAAACCACTTTTACACTCGTATTAGTGTGGAAAAAACACTTTTTGCACTTGTGATAGTGTTGAAAAACCACTTTTCGCACTTGTGTTAGTGTTGAAAAACCACTTTTCGCACTTGTGTTAGTGTTGAAAAACCACTTTTTGCACTTGTATTAGTGTGGAAAAACCACTTTTTGCACTTGTATTAGTGTGGAAAAAACACTTTTTGCACTTGAGATAGTGTTGAAAAACCACTTTTCGCACTTGTGTTAGTGTTGAAAAACCACTTTTCGCACTTGTGTTGGTGCAGGAAACCACTTTTGCATGTGTATTAGTGTGGCAAAACCACTTTTCGCACTTGTGTTTGTGTTGAAAAACCACTTTTCGCACTTGTGTTAGTGTTGAAAAACCACTTTTCGCACTTGTGTTGGTGCAGGAAACCACTTTTGCACTTGTATTGGTGTGGAAAAAACACTTTTTGCACTTGTGATAGTGTTGAAAAACCACTTTTCGCACTCGTGTTAGTGTTGAAAAACCACTTTTCGCACTTGTGTTGGTGCAGGAAACCACTTTTGCACTTGTATTGGTGTGGAAAAAACACTTTTTGCACTTGTGATAGTGTTGAAAAACCACTTTTCGCACTCGTGTTAGTGTTGAAAAACCACTTTTCGCACTTGTGTTAGTGTTGAAAAACCACTTTTCGCACTTGTGTTGGTGCAGGAAACCACTTTTGCACTTCTATTAGTGTGGAAAAAACACTTTTCGCACTTGTGTTAGTGTTGAAAAACCACTTTTCGCACATGTGGTAGTGTTGAAAAACCATTTTTCGCACTTGTGTTGGTGCAGGAAACCACTTTTGCACTTGTATTAGTGTGGAAAAAACACTTTTCGCACTTGTGTTAGTGTTGAAAAACCACTTTTCGCACTTGTGTTAGTGTTGAAAAACCACTTTTCGCACTTGTGTTAGTGTTGAAAAACCACTTTTCACACTTGTGTTGGTGCAGGAAACCACTTTTGCACTTGTATTAGTGTGGAAAAAACACTTTTTACACTTGTGATAGTGTTGAAAAACCACTTTTCGCACTTGTGTTAGTGTTGAAAAACCACTTTTCGCACTTGTGTTGGTGCAGGAAACCACTTTTGCACTTGTATTAGAGTGGAAAAAACACTTTTTGAACTTGTGATAGTGTTGAAAAACCACTTTTCGCACTTGTGTTAGTGTTGAAAAACCACTTTTCGCACTTGTGTTAGTGTTGAAAAACCACTTTTCGCACTTGTGTTGGTGCAGGAAACCACTTTTGCACTTGTATTAGTGTGGAAAAAACACTTTTTGCACTTGTGATAGTGTTGAAAAACCACTTTTCGCACTTGTGTTAGTGTTGAAAAACCACTTTTCGCACTTGTGATGGTGCAGGAAACCACTTTTGCACTTGTATTAGTGTGGAAAAAACACTTTTCGCACTTGTGTTAGTGTTGAAAAACCACTTTTCGCACTTGTGTTAGTGTTGAAAACCACATTTCGCACTTGTGTTGGTGCAGGAAACCACTTTTGCACTTGTATTAGTGTGGCAAAAACACTTTTTGCACTTGTGGTAGTGTTGAAAAACCACTTTTCGCACTTGTGTTAGTGTTGAAAAACCACTTTTCGCACTTGTGTTAGTGTTGAAAAACCACTTTTCGCACTTGTGTTGGTGCAGGAAACCACTTTTGCACTTGTATTAGTGTGGAAAAAACACTTTTTGCACTTGTGATAGTGTTGAAAAACCACTTTTCGCACTTGTGTTAGTGTTGAATAACCACTTTTCACACTTGTGTTAGTGTTGAAAAACCACTTTTCGCACTTGTGTTGGTGCAGGAAACCACTTTTGCACTTGTATTAGTGTGGAAAAAACACTTTTCGCACTTGTGTTAGTGTTGAAAAACCACTTTTCGCACTTGTGTTAGTGTTGAAAAACCACTTTTCGCACTTGTGTTAGTGTTGAAAAACCACTTTTCACACTTGTGTTGGTGCAGGAAACCACTTTTGCACTTGTATTAGTGTGGAAAAAACACTTTTTGCACTTGTGATAGTGTTGAAAAACCACTTTTCACACTTGTGTTAGTGTTGAAAAACCACTTTTCGCACTTGTGTTGGTGCAGGAAACCACTTTTGCACTTGTATTAGTGTGGAAAAAACACTTTTGCCCTTGTGATAGTGTTGAAAAACCACTTTTCACACTTGTGTTAGTGTTGAAAAACCACTTTTCGCACTTGTGTTGGTGCAGGAAACCACTTTTGCACTTGTATTAGTGTGGAAAAAACACTTTTTGCACTTGTTATAGTGTTGAAAAGCACTTTTCGCACTTGTGTTAGTGTTGAAAAACCACTTTTCGCACTTGTGTTGGTGCAGGAAACCACTTTTGCACTTGTATTAGTGTGGAAAAAACACTTTTTACACTTGTGATAGTGTTGAAAAACCACTTTTCGCACTTGTGTTAGTGTTGAAAAACCACTTTTCGCACTTGTGTTGGTGCAGGAAACCACTTTTGCACTTGTATTAGAGTGGAAAAAACACTTTTTGAACTTGTGATAGTGTTGAAAAACCACTTTTCGCACTTGTGTTAGTGTTGAAAAACCACTTTTCGCACTTGTGTTAGTGTTGAAAAACCACTTTTCGCACTTGTGTTGGTGCAGGAAACCACTTTTGCACTTGTATTAGTGTGGAAAAAACACTTTTTGCACTTGTGATAGTGTTGAAAAACCACTTTTCGCACTTGTGTTAGTGTTGAAAAACCACTTTTCGCACTTGTGATGGTGCAGGAAACCACTTTTGCACTTGTATTAGTGTGGAAAAAACACTTTTCGCACTTGTGTTAGTGTTGAAAAACCACTTTTCGCACTTGTGTTAGTGTTGAAAACCACATTTCGCACTTGTGTTGGTGCAGGAAACCACTTTTGCACTTGTATTAGTGTGGCAAAAACACTTTTTGCACTTGTGGTAGTGTTGAAAAACCACTTTTCGCACTTGTGTTAGTGTTGAAAAACCACTTTTCGCACTTGTGTTAGTGTTGAAAAACCACTTTTCGCACTTGTGTTGGTGCAGGAAACCAATTTTGCACTTGTATTAGTGTGGAAAAAACACTTTTTGCACTTGTGATAGTGTTGAAAAACCACTTTTCGCACTTGTGTTAGTGTTGAATAACCACTTTTCACACTTGTGTTAGTGTTGAAAAACCACTTTTCGCACTTGTGTTGGTGCAGGAAACCACTTTTGCACTTGTATTAGTGTGGAAAAAACACTTTTCGCACTTGTGTTAGTGTTGAAAAACCACTTTTCGCACTTGTGTTAGTGTTGAAAAACCACTTTTCGCACTTGTGTTAGTGTTGAAAAACCACTTTTCACACTTGTGTTGGTGCAGGAAACCACTTTTGCACTTGTATTAGTGTGGAAAAAACACTTTTTGCACTTGTGATAGTGTTGAAAAACCACTTTTCACACTTGTGTTAGTGTTGAAAAACCACTTTTCGCACTTGTGTTGGTGCAGGAAACCACTTTTGCACTTGTATTAGTGTGGAAAAAACACTTTTTGCCCTTGTGATAATGTTGAAAAACCACTTTTCACACTTGTGTTAGTGTTGAAAAACCACTTTTCGCACTTGTGTTGGTGCAGGAAACCACTTTTGCACTTGTATTAGTGTGGAAAAACCACTTTTCGCACTTGTGTTAGTTTTGAAAAACCACTTTTCGCACTTGTGTTAGTGTTGAAAAACCACTTTTCGCACTTGTGTTGGTGCAGGAAACCACTTTTGCACTTGTATTAGTGTGGAAAAAACACTTTTTGCACTTGTGATAGTGTTGAAAAACCACTTTTCGCACTTGTGTTAGTGTTGAAAAACCACTCTTCGCACTTGTGTGGGTGCAGGAAACCACTTTTGCACTTGTATTAGTGTGGAAAAAACACTTTTTGCACTTGTGATAGTGTTGAAAAACCACTTTTCGCACTTGTGTTAGTGTTGAAAAACCACTTTTCGCACTTGTGTTAGTGTTGAAAAACCACTTTTCGCACTTGTGTTAGTGTTGAAAAACCACTTTTCGCTCTTGTGTTGGTGCAGGAAACAACTTTTACACTCGTATTAGTGTGGAAAAAACACTTTTTGCACTTGTGATAGTGTTGAAAAACCACTTTTCGCACTTGTGTTAGTGTTGAAAAACCACTTTTCGCACTTGTGTTAGTGTTGAAAAACCACTTTTTGCACTTGTATTAGTGTGGAAAAACCACTTTTTGCACTTGTATTAGTGTGGAAAAAACACTTTTTGCACTTGAGATAGTGTTGAAAAACCACTTTTCGCACTTGTGTTAGTGTTGAAAAACCACTTTTCGCACTTGTGTTGGTGCAGGAAACCACTTTTGCACTTGTATTAGTGTGGAAAAAACACTTTTTGCACTTGTATAGTGTTGAAAAGCACTTTTCGCACTTGTGTTAGTGTTGAAAAACCACTTTTCGCACTTGTGTTGGTGCAGGAAACCACTTTTGCACTTGTATTAGTGTGGAAAAAACACTTTTTACACTTGTGATAGTGTTGAAAAACCACTTTTCGCACTTGTGTTAGTGTTGAAAAACCACTTTTCGCACTTGTGTTGGTGCAGGAAACCACTTTTGCACTTGTATTAGAGTGGAAAAAACACTTTTTGAACTTGTGATACTGTTGAAAAACCACTTTTCGCACTTGTGTTAGTGTTGAAAAACCACTTTTCGCACTTGTGTTAGTGTTGAAAAACCACTTTTCGCACTTGTGTTGGTGCAGGAAACCACTTTTGCACTTGTATTAGTGTGGAAAAAACACTTTTTGCACTTGTGATAGTGTTGAAAAACCACTTTTCGCACTTGTGTTAGTGTTGAAAAACCACTTTTCGCACTTGTGATGGTGCAGGAAACCACTTTTGCACTTGTATTAGTGTGGAAAAAACACTTTTCGCACTTGTGTTAGTGTTGAAAAACCACTTTTCGCACTTGTGTTAGTGTTGAAAACCACATTTCGCACTTGTGTTGGTGCAGGAAACCACTTTTGCACTTGTATTAGTGTGGCAAAAACACTTTTTGCACTTGTGGTAGTGTTGAAAAACCACTTTTCGCACTTGTGTTAGTGTTGAAAAACCACTTTTCGCACTTGTGTTAGTGTTGAAAAACCACTTTTCGCACTTGTGTTGGTGCAGGAAACCAATTTTGCACTTGTATTAGTGTGGAAAAAACACTTTTTGCACTTGTGATAGTGTTGAAAAACCACTTTTCGCACTTGTGTTAGTGTTGAATAACCACTTTTCACACTTGTGTTAGTGTTGAAAAACCACTTTTCGCACTTGTGTTGGTGCAGGAAACCACTTTTGCACTTGTATTAGTGTGGAAAAAACACTTTTCGCACTTGTGTTAGTGTTGAAAAACCACTTTTCGCACTTGTGTTAGTGTTGAAAAACCACTTTTCGCACTTGTGTTAGTGTTGAAAAACCACTTTTCACACTTGTGTTGGTGCAGGAAACCACTTTTGCACTTGTATTAGTGTGGAAAAAACACTTTTTGCACTTGTGATAGTGTTGAAAAACCACTTTTCACACTTGTGTTAGTGTTGAAAAACCACTTTTCGCACTTGTGTTGGTGCAGGAAACCACTTTTGCACTTGTATTAGTGTGGAAAAAACACTTTTTGCCCTTGTGATAGTGTTGAAAAACCACTTTTCACACTTGTGTTAGTGTTGAAAAACCACTTTTCGCACTTGTGTTGGTGCAGGAAACCACTTTTGCACTTGTATTAGTGTGGAAAAACCACTTTTCGCACTTGTGTTAGTTTTGAAAAACCACTTTTCGCACTTGTGTTAGTGTTGAAAAACCACTTTTCGCACTTGTGTTGGTGCAGGAAACCACTTTTGCACTTGTATTAGTGTGGAAAAAACACTTTTTGCACTTGTGATAGTGTTGAAAAACCACTTTTCGCACTTGTGTTAGTGTTGAAAAACCACTCTTCGCACTTGTGTGGGTGCAGGAAACCACTTTTGCACTTGTATTAGTGTGGAAAAAACACTTTTTGCACTTGTGATAGTGTTGAAAAACCACTTTTCGCACTTGTGTTAGTGTTGAAAAACCACTTTTCGCACTTGTGTTAGTGTTGAAAAACCACTTTTCGCACTTGTGTTAGTGTTGAAAAACCACTTTTCGCTCTTGTGTTGGTGCAGGAAACCACTTTTACACTCGTATTAGTGTGGAAAAAACACTTTTTGCACTTGTGATAGTGTTGAAAAACCACTTTTCGCACTTGTGTTAGTGTTGAAAAACCACTTTTCGCACTTGTGTTAGTGTTGAAAAACCACTTTTTGCACTTGTATTAGTGTGGAAAAACCACTTTTTGCACTTGTATTAGTGTGGAAAAAACACTTTTTGCACTTGAGATAGTGTTGAAAAACCACTTTTCGCACTTGTGTTAGTGTTGAAAAACCACTTTTCGCACTTGTGTTGGTGCAGGAAACCACTTTTGCATGTGTATTAGTGTGGCAAAACCACTTTTCGCACTTGTGTTTGTGTTGAAAAACCACTTTTCGCACTTGTGTTAGTGTTGAAAAACCACTTTTCGCACTTGTGTTGGTGCAGGAAACCACTTTTGCACTTGTATTGGTGTGGAAAAAACACTTTTTGCACTTGTGATAGTGTTGAAAAACCACTTTTCGCACTCGTGTTAGTGTTGAAAAACCACTTTTCGCACTTGTGTTGGTGCAGGAAACCACTTTTGCACTTGTATTGGTGTGGAAAAAACACTTTTTGCACTTGTGATAGTGTTGAAAAACCACTTTTCGCACTCGTGTTAGTGTTGAAAAACCACTTTTCGCACTTGTGTTAGTGTTGAAAAACCACTTTTCGCACTTGTGTTGGTGCAGGAAACCACTTTTGCACTTCTATTAGTGTGGAAAAAACACTTTTCGCACTTGTGTTAGTGTTGAAAAACCACTTTTCGCACATGTGGTAGTGTTGAAAAACCATTTTTCGCACTTGTGTTGGTGCAGGAAACCACTTTTGCACTTGTATTAGTGTGGAAAAAACACTTTTCGCACTTGTGTTAGTGTTGAAAAACCACTTTTCGCACTTGTGTTAGTGTTGAAAAACCACTTTTCGCACTTGTGTTAGTGTTGAAAAACCACTTTTCACACTTGTGTTGGTGCAGGAAACCACTTTTGCACTTGTATTAGTGTGGAAAAAACACTTTTTACACTTGTGATAGTGTTGAAAAACCACTTTTCGCACTTGTGTTAGTGTTGAAAAACCACTTTTCGCACTTGTGTTGGTGCAGGAAACCACTTTTGCACTTGTATTAGAGTGGAAAAAACACTTTTTGAACTTGTGATAGTGTTGAAAAACCACTTTTCGCACTTGTGTTAGTGTTGAAAAACCACTTTTCGCACTTGTGTTAGTGTTGAAAAACCACTTTTCGCACTTGTGTTGGTGCAGGAAACCACTTTTGCACTTGTATTAGTGTGGAAAAAACACTTTTTGCACTTGTGATAGTGTTGAAAAACCACTTTTCGCACTTGTGTTAGTGTTGAAAAACCACTTTTCGCACTTGTGATGGTGCAGGAAACCACTTTTGCACTTGTATTAGTGTGGAAAAAACACTTTTCGCACTTGTGTTAGTGTTGAAAAACCACTTTTCGCACTTGTGTTAGTGTTGAAAACCACATTTCGCACTTGTGTTGGTGCAGGAAACCACTTTTGCACTTGTATTAGTGTGGCAAAAACACTTTTTGCACTTGTGGTAGTGTTGAAAAACCACTTTTCGCATTTGTGTTAGTGTTGAAAAACCACTTTTCGCACTTGTGTTAGTGTTGAAAAACCACTTTTCGCACTTGTGTTGGTGCAGGAAACCACTTTTGCACTTGTATTAGTGTGGAAAAAACACTTTTTGCACTTGTGATAGTGTTGAAAAACCACTTTTCGCACTTGTGTTAGTGTTGAATAACCACTTTTCACACTTGTGTTAGTGTTGAAAAACCACTTTTCGCACTTGTGTTGGTGCAGGAAACCACTTTTGCACTTGTATTAGTGTGGAAAAAACACTTTTCGCACTTGTGTTAGTGTTGAAAAACCACTTTTCGCACTTGTGTTAGTGTTGAAAAACCACTTTTCGCACTTGTGTTAGTGTTGAAAAACCACTTTTCACACTTGTGTTGGTGCAGGAAACCACTTTTGCACTTGTATTAGTGTGGAAAAAACACTTTTTGCACTTGTGATAGTGTTGAAAAACCACTTTTCACACTTGTGTTAGTGTTGAAAAACCACTTTTCGCACTTGTGTTGGTGCAGGAAACCACTTTTGCACTTGTATTAGTGTGGAAAAAACACTTTTTGCCCTTGTGATAGTGTTGAAAAACCACTTTTCACACTTGTGTTAGTGTTGAAAAACCACTTTTCGCACTTGTGTTGGTGCAGGAAACCACTTTTGCACTTGTATTAGTGTGGAAAAACCACTTTTCGCACTTGTGTTAGTTTTGAAAAACCACTTTTCGCACTTGTGTTAGTGTTGAAAAACCACTTTTCGCACTTGTGTTGGTGCAGGAAACCACTTTTGCACTTGTATTAGTGTGGAAAAAACACTTTTTGCACTTGTGATAGTGTTGAAAAACCACTTTTCGCACTTGTGTTAGTGTTGAAAAACCACTCTTCGCACTTGTGTGGGTGCAGGAAACCACTTTTGCACTTGTATTAGTGTGGAAAAAACACTTTTTGCACTTGTGATAGTGTTGAAAAACCACTTTTCGCACTTGTGTTAGTGTTGAAAAACCACTTTTCGCACTTGTGTTAGTGTTGAAAAACCACTTTTCGCACTTGTGTTAGTGTTGAAAAACCACTTTTCGCTCTTGTGTTGGTGCAGGAAACCACTTTTACACTCGTATTAGTGTGGAAAAAACACTTTTTGCACTTGTGATAGTGTTGAAAAACCACTTTTCGCACTTGCGTTAGTGTTGAAAAACCACTTTTCGCACTTGTGTTAGTGTTGAAAAACCACTTTTTGCACTTGTATTAGTGTGGAAAAACCACTTTTTGCACTTGTATTAGTGTGGAAAAAACACTTTTTGCACTTGAGATAGTGTTGAAAAACCACTTTTCGCACTTGTGTTGGTGTTGAAAAACCACTTTTCGCACTTGTGTTGGTGCAGGAAACCACTTTTGCATGTGTATTAGTGTGGCAAAACCACTTTTCGCACTTGTGTTTGTGTTAAAAAACCACTTTTCGCACTTGTGTTAGTGTTGAAAAACCACTTTTCGCACTTGTGTTGGTGCAGGAAACCACTTTTGCACTTGTATTGGTGTGGAAAAAACACTTTTTGCACTTGTGATAGTGTTGAAAAACCACTTTTCGCACTCGTGTTAGTGTTGAAAAACCACTTTTCGCACTTGTGTTGGTGCAGGAAACCACTTTTGCACTTGTATTGGTGTGGAAAAAACACTTTTTGCACTTGTGATAGTGTTGAAAAACCACTTTTCGCACTCGTGTTAGTGTTGAAAAACCACTTTTCGCACTTGTGTTAGTGTTGAAAAACCACTTTTCGCACTTGTGTTGGTGCAGGAAACCACTTTTGCACTTCTATTAGTGTGGAAAAAACACTTTTCGCACTTGTGTTAGTGTTGAAAAACCACTTTTCGCACTTGTGATAGTGTTGAAAAACCACTTTTCGCACTTGTGTTAGTGTTGAAAAACCACTTTTCGCACTTGTGATGGTGCAGGAAACCACTTTTGCACTTGTATTAGTGTGGAAAAAACACTTTTCGCACTTGTGTTAGTGTTGAAAAACCACTTTTCGCACTTGTGTTAGTGTTGAAAACCACATTTCGCACTTGTGTTGGTGCAGGAAACCACTTTTGCACTTGTATTAGTGTGGCAAAAACACTTTTTGCACTTGTGGTAGTGTTGAAAAACCACTTTTCGCACTTGTGTTAGTGTTGAAAAACCACTTTTCGCACTTGTGTTAGTGTTGAAAAACCACTTTTCGCACTTGTGTTGGTGCAGGAAACCAATTTTGCACTTGTATTAGTGTGGAAAAAACACTTTTTGCACTTGTGATAGTGTTGAAAAACCACTTTTCGCACTTGTGTTAGTGTTGAATAACCACTTTTCACACTTGTGTTAGTGTTGAAAAACCACTTTTCGCACTTGTGTTGGTGCAGGAAACCACTTTTGCACTTGTATTAGTGTGGAAAAAACACTTTTCGCACTTGTGTTAGTGTTGAAAAACCACTTTTCGCACTTGTGTTAGTGTTGAAAAACCACTTTTCGCACTTGTGTTAGTGTTGAAAAACCACTTTTCACACTTGTGTTGGTGCAGGAAACCACTTTTGCACTTGTATTAGTGTGGAAAAAACACTTTTTGCACTTGTGATAGTGTTGAAAAACCACTTTTCACACTTGTGTTAGTGTTGAAAAACCACTTTTCGCACTTGTGTTGGTGCAGGAAACCACTTTTGCACTTGTATTAGTGTGGAAAAAACACTTTTTGCCCTTGTGATAGTGTTTAAAAACCACTTTTCACACTTGTGTTAGTGTTGAAAAACCACTTTTCGCACTTGTGTTGGTGCAGGAAACCACTTTTGCACTTGTATTAGTGTGGAAAAACCACTTTTCGCACTTGTGTTAGTTTTGAAAAACCACTTTTCGCACTTGTGTTAGTGTTGAAAAACCACTTTTCGCACTTGTGTTGGTGCAGGAAACCACTTTTGCACTTGTATTAGTCTGGAAAAAACACTTTTTGCACTTGTGATAGTGTTGAAAAACCACTTTTCGCACTTGTGTTAGTGTTGAAAAACCACTCTTCGCACTTGTGTGGGTGCAGGAAACCACTTTTGCACTTGTATTAGTGTGGAAAAAACACTTTTTGCACTTGTGATAGTGTTGAAAAACCACTTTTCGCACTTGTGTTAGTGTTGAAAAACCACTTTTCGCACTTGTGTTATTGTTGAAAAACCACTTTTCGCACTTGTGTTAGTGTTGAAAAACCACTTTTCGCTCTTGTGTTGGTGCAGGAAACCACTTTTACACTCGTATTAGTGTGGAAAAAACACTTTTTGCACTTGTGATAGTGTTGAAAAACCACTTTTCGCACTTGTGTTAGTGTTGAAAAACCACTTTTCGCACTTGTGTTAGTGTTGAAAAACCACTTTTTGCACTTGTATTAGTGTGGAAAAACCACTTTTTGCACTTGTATTAGTGTGGAAAAAACACTTTTTGCACTTGAGATAGTGTTGAAAAACCACTTTTCGCACTTGTGTTGGTGCAGGAAACCACTTTTGCATGTGTATTAGTGTGGCAAAACCACTTTTCGCACTTGTGTTTGTGTTGAAAAACCACTTTTCGCACTTGTGTTAGTGTTGAAAAACCACTTTTCGCACTTGTGTTGGTGCAGGAAACCACTTTTGCACTTGTATTGGTGTGGAAAAAACACTTTTTGCACTTGTGATAGTGTTGAAAAACCACTTTTCGCACTCGTGTTAGTGTTGAAAAACCACTTTTCGCACTTGTGTTGGTGCAGGAAACCACTTTTGCACTTGTATTGGTGTGGAAAAAACACTTTTTGCACTTGTGATAGTGTTGAAAAACCACTTTTCGCACTCGTGTTAGTGTTGAAAAACCACTTTTCGCACTTGTGTTAGTGTTGAAAAACCACTTTTCGCACTTGTGTTGGTGCAGGAAACCACTTTTGCACTTCTATTAGTGTGGAAAAAACACTTTTCGCACTTGTGTTAGTGTTGAAAAACCACTTTTCGCACATGTGGTAGTGTTGAAAAACCATTTTTCGCACTTGTGTTGGTGCAGGAAACCACTTTTGCACTTGTATTAGTGTGGAAAAAACACTTTTCGCACTTGTGTTAGTGTTGAAAAACCACTTTTCGCACTTGTGTTAGTGTTGAAAAACCACTTTTCGCACTTGTGTTAGTGTTGAAAAACCACTTTTCACACTTGTGTTGGTGCAGGAAACCACTTTTGCACTTGTATTAGTGTGGAAAAAACACTTTTTACACTTGTGATAGTGTTGAAAAACCACTTTTCGCACTTGTGTTAGTGTTGAAAAACCACTTTTCGCACTTGTGTTGGTGCAGGAAACCACTTTTGCACTTGTATTAGAGTGGAAAAAACACTTTTTGAACTTGTGATAGTGTTGAAAAACCACTTTTCGCACTTGTGTTAGTGTTGAAAAACCACTTTTCGCACTTGTGTTAGTGTTGAAAAACCACTTTTCGCACTTGTGTTGGTGCAGGAAACCACTTTTGCACTTGTATTAGTGTGGAAAAAACACTTTTTGCACTTGTGATAGTGTTGAAAAACCACTTTTCGCACTTGTGTTAGTGTTGAAAAACCACTTTTCGCACTTGTGATGGTGCAGGAAACCACTTTTGCACTTGTATTAGTGTGGAAAAAACACTTTTCGCACTTGTGTTAGTGTTGAAAAACCACTTTTCGCACTTGTGTTAGTGTTGAAAACCACATTTCGCACTTGTGTTGGTGCAGGAAACCACTTTTGCACTTGTATTAGTGTGGAAAAAACACTTTTCGCACTTGTGTTAGTGTTGAAAAACCACTTTTCGCACTTGTGTTAGTGTTGAAAAACCACTTTTCGCACATGTGGTAGTGTTGAAAAACCATTTTTCGCACTTGTGTTGGTGCAGGAAACCACTTTTGCACTTGTATTAGTGTGGAAAAAACACTTTTCGCACTTGTGTTAGTGTTGAAAAACCACTTTTCGCACTTGTGTTAGTGTTGAAAAACCACTTTTCGCACTTGTGTTAGTGTTG